>NW_007578578.1:62163-75126 GCF_000690725.1 Stegastes partitus
GTCCACGGTTCGTTTTTCTTGGTTTAGGGTCAAAACGATCAACTTTGTTCTGTTTTTTGTTTTTTGTTTTTTTTTTTGTTGAGTGTTTTTGTTGTTGCATTAAGTGTAGAGAACCGTGACTTTCACTCCGCATCTCTGATCTGCTCCAGGCTTCATTTCAAATCCATCACTGCGTCATTTACGCGGTTTCCGACGCCAGTGCGCGTGACGCGTCCAAAATAGACCCGCTTCTCCAATTCTGGATAAAGAAATCATTCATGTTGATATCATGCTGCTGTCTGCCGTTCAGTGTGGCCAAAATATGAACATCAATGAGCTTCAGTACCTGTGGAGCCCACACACCGGCGTGCCGACGGGAATTTAATATTCTCAACACATTCACTAAATTCACGTTCATTCTATAATAATCGGAATAATAATTACATGTTTCTGCTAATGATCTTTTTCAGTACTTGTTTATCTGTTAAGGCCCAGATCCTCCTCAGAAACCCTCTGTATCGGAGCGACGTGCAGTTAATCTGTACAACAAGAAAATAAAATCATAAAATGGAGGCGACACGTTCAGGTGTTAGAACCAGAAACACCAGAAGGAGGAGGAGGAGATTTCAGGACATATTATCAGAGAGACGGTGGCACTTTAATTATTTCTATTTTAATACCAGACACCAGATATGATTCAGAGGAACTCAGTTATTCCTTTAACCTGCTTCAGGGTTAAAAACTACTGCGCTTTTAAAAAGGAAATGCTTTTAGAAAGAATGCCTGGCGTTTGTTTCACAATTAAATCAGATCTCCAACAGTCCAGAACAACCAGAGAGTTCAGAGGATTTATTTTAAAATCATTCCTGTGAAGCAGAATCTTCAGCTGATGATCAGTTTGGCTTCAGAGAAGCTGGAAGCAGTCGGCTGCAGGATAATTAGCTGTAGCAGCATTTTATTTTACTATTTATCCAGTAAAAAATAAAAAGAAGAAAAGGAAAAAAGTTGCCCTGCACACACACACACACACACACACACACAGCTGCTCTTCTCTTGTTAAAGGCTCAACAAGGTCAAGTTCAAGGACAGCAGACACAGTGAATGCTGGCTAACACCCAGTCTTACAGCCGCTCATGTAAATAACTGCCTGTGTTTAGTGTTCACGCTCAGGACGGACTTAAACCTTAAATTAATATTCAAATGGAGTTTTTCATGATTATAGGAACTGCAGGGGAAAAACTGCAGCTTAAATATTCAGTGGTGAGAAACGGTGATGTGCTGTTGGTCACCCACAGGAGCCCCTCAGGCCTGGTCCTGGTCTACTGCAGCATCACAGATCATCACACAGATTTACAGCATCAGGCAGATATGAGCTCCATGGATAGGATAGAAAAACACTTTATGTATCCCAGGGCTGGGAAATGACTGATAATGGACACATGGAGGTAATATGACATGCAGTAGGTGTCCACGTCCTCGTGACCAGGCCGTGTGATGTTTGCAAAATTCCAGCAAAAAAAAAAAAGAAGACATTTTTGCTTCCAGCGAGTCAGAATTTAAACCATGAGACACTGAAATGAAGCACCACAATGCCGCATTCACTTCAGTGCGGCTGAGAGGCCTGTAGGCGCCCGTTGTATTTTATTACAGCCTGTTTCTGGAACAGGGACCTCCAGGGTGGAAGGAGTTAACCTCCACTGCAGCAGCAGCAGCAGCAGCAGCGGCTGAACCCGGAGCTCTGAGTGGCTGCTGCTGACAGCTGAGTCTTCAGCCTCTGGTCTGTAGTTAAAAGCGGCCGTATGGTGCTTCCAGCAGTAATGATGCTGATGGTGTCATACGGCGAGTTACCGAACTGCCCCGAGGTCGTTTGTCACTCCTCATCAAAAGCAGTTTTTTAATATAAAGCGTACGTCGGCTGAATGACTAATTCCTGTCTCTTTGAAGTCCTGTCTTCTAGATGGGAAGTCCATCCATCCATCATCTCTACACCTTAACCCTCACCAGGGTCATGGGGGGCGGAGTCTATCCCAGCTGACTCAGGGTGAAGGCAGGTTCACCTGGACAGGTAACCAGTCTATCACAGGGCTACACTTAGAGACAGACAACCAAGCACACTCACATTCACACCTACGGACAATTTACAATCACCAATTAACCTCAGCATGTTTCTGGACTGTGGGAGGAAGCCGGAGAACCCGAAGAGAACCCACGCTGCACGGGGAGAACATGGAGACTCCACACAGGAAGATCCCGGGTGTCCTCACCGGGACGCCAACCAGCGACCTTCTAGCTGTGAGGAGCTAACGGTGCTAACCACTGATCCATGTGCAACCCTAGATGGGACGTGTAGGTCAAAACATACTTGTTCATGAACTGAACTATGTGTTTCATGTATTTTTAAATAGTCAGGTTTGCACTTCTGTTTTAAAAGAAGTCTGAAGTGCATTAACTGAAATGACGTGTACGTTGTGCATCCTCACATTGACAACATGCTAATTCATGCATCATACAGGCAGCTCCTCACAGGAAGCATCTGCAGAGCAGATGTTTTATTTTCTAGATCAACATCTACTTTTTCATAAACTACACTAACTGAACTTAGCAGTCTGACGTGTTATCACGTGTTGTTTAAAGGGTCAGGTTTGCTCTTTAAATGAGGTCAGAGGGACATTAGCTGCACTGACATGTATGTGTGGCTGTAACAGGAAGATAAAGCATCATGGTGGCAGCTCCCTGCAGCTAAACGTCTGTAAAGCTGATAGTTTCATATTTAGTTATACTGTCCAGCAGCTTTCTTCTTCACCGTCTGCGTTGCTGATTTTCTCGGTACCACTGAGCCGCCGTGTGTCCGTTTCCACATGAAGACACAAAAGGATGAAAACTTTGCCTCACAGAACCACGAGCGCTCCCACCAGGAACCTTTGAGGTGTGTCTGTAGGTGATGGGGTACATGCAAGGTGTGACTAAGCGAACACTGGGACCAGCAGGGCTCGGACGGATCGGTTCTCCTGGTAATCTAATCCTGAGAGCCAACGAGAGCTCACAAGACGCCATAAAACGACCCAAACTAGATCCAGAGCACAGCCGTGGACACCACAGAGGCTCTGGAGATGAGGAAAAGCAACGATTTTCATTATTTAACTACATTTTTTGACTTTCAAGTCCAAATAAAAATGGACCACGTAATCATGACAAAACATGCTGAACCAGAAAGAGAAACTAAATCAACCCTGTTTCTGTGTCCTGGAGCGTTTCAGAGGTTTCTTTTCATGAAAAACTGGTTTATGAAATTCCTTGTAATGCGTATGGGACACAATCTGTCGTCCTCCTGAATGAATCTACCAACCTCATGGACCGAACAGAGAGTCCCAGTTCTTCAACATCTCCGGCTTCTGATGATCAAGATGCAGCTCAGACTCTACTGGTGGACAAGCAGGAGGCTGCTGTTGGAAACTCGCTGCACCCAGCTTCAATTTCTACGGTTTCATGGCCTGATTTCACGCAGGCATCAGGTAGGGCTGCAGGCACTTTAATGAGCTGCAGTAATAATGAAGTATGGAGTTAAACGGGAGGCCGGGTGCCGCTGTGTGCTGCAAGGAGGCGGAGCGACGGCCGGCCAGCCTGCACAACTACCGCAAGTTTACACGGTGGCCTCGTTACCCTCATGCTCGCCCGTGTTATAAAGGAAGCTGCACAGGAAAATGATCAAATGGAGCAGACAAACTCCTGTGACTAATTACTCTGGTTTTGCATACGGAGTTCAGGACTGTGGAGAGCAGTGAAGTTTAAACTACACACATGTTGAGCTCCATATAAACTGTTGTACATGAGCTTAAACAGGTGGACACACGTGAAAATCATGTGTTAAAGACATATTCAGCAGCCACAGGACTTGGTTTGACTAATGCAGTGCAGTCCCATGGACAGAGGACATGATCTATACACCGCTTCAACCTCACTAGGATATGGACAGAGGACAGGAAAGCAAGAAGATAACAAGGAGAAGAACCAGTTGTTTTTAGGTTTAGTCATGATCAGATGGGTTTTTCTTAAGCCTAGCTGTTCTGTGAGTTGGTCACATGTTTACAAATGGTGCTATAGTTAACAACACGCTTACTGAACCAGTACCAGCCCAGTTAGAGGGCATGAACAGAAGAGTCGGATTGTTCTGGTGGAACATCTGCATGCAGGGAGACCAGCATGTCATTAAACTGGATGATCCATCAAAACACAACGAGCTAGGAAGCTGGGCTCAGAGCTCCTGGCCGGCCACACTAGCGCCCCCTGGAGCAGACAGGGTGAATCTCAAAAAGGCGGCCGTCTTGGCTAAGTGGCCCAAAGCCGTGACCACAGCAGGGAGAACACCGTCCTCCTCTACCACGAAGGATTTACAGGATCTGGTCCTGAAACGAAGAGATTTAGATTTAAAAAAGTGCAGGGATTCTTCTCTGAGCACACCAACATGTAAACATACATCCATCATCTCTACACCTTCATCCTCACCAGGGTCATGGGGGGCGGAGCCTATCCCAGCTGACTCAGGGTGAAGGCAGGTTCACCTGGACAGGTAACCAGTCTATCACAGGGCTACACTTAGAGACAGACAACCAAGCACACTCACATTCACACCTACGGACAATTTACAATCACCAATTAACCTCAGCATGTTTCTGGACTGTGGGAGGAAGCCGGAGAACCCGGAGAGAACCCACGCTGCACGGGGAGAACATGGAGACTCCACGCAGGAAGATCCCGGGTGTCCTCACCGGGACACCAACCAGCGACCTTCTAGCTGTGAGGCCACGGTGCTAACCACTGATCCACCTGCAGGCCAGCATGTAAACAAATAGCCAGTGATGAATTGTTCCTCTAATCTGAGGAACTTGGATCAAGCTGCTGGAGGCTGCTGCTCATTCTAGAAGATTCTCCTCCTCATGGCGGTGAGCGGGCAGCATTATACAACCTTTAAACTCCTGTTGGTTTCACATTATCTCCACAGAAACTGGATGAAATTCTGACTTCAGAACTCAGAGGTTGCTGCTGACGGTCATCACTACGTCCTTCATGATCCTACCGACTGTCCTCTTCAGTGATGTGAAGGTCCAGGATTCTGCTCACGGCTTCCCCTCTGGATGTGATGCTGCTGTACAGAGGCTTGAAGATCAGTGTTTTCAGTCCTCACGCTTGTTTTTCTTCTGTGGGTCTTGGATGTGGTGGCAGAGGTACAGCTGTCGGTTGCAGCCGGATCCAGGCAGTCCGGTCCTGCTCTGTACATTCAGTGTGTTTGGTCGTCCTTGGTGGCCGAGGGCGATCAAACAAATTAGTAAACGATTGATGTCCAAAGTCAACAGAGTTATTATGAAATGCTGTACGTGCAGGAAACCCTGAAACCCCTTTGAACCGACGGTGAGGAAGCCCGGCAGTGAAGCGTCTCTTTCGTAACGCTGGACAACGACGGAAACCCCGACGCATGTAAATACTGGAAAAAACCCAGAGGTCTGGCTCCTATAAAGGCTGAGCGGCTCGGAGAGGCTCAGTCGACTTCTGAAGTGTGTCTGAAGCTGAACATCACCATGAACCTGTGGATCAAAGGTCACTTCCTGTTTGCGGCGCTGGTCGTGAGCTGCTCGGCTGTGATGCTTGACGAATGCGGGCCGCTGATCAAGCCTTTGTCCATGGACCGACCCGATGTGGTAAATACCTTCTCATTTCTCTCACGGCTTTGAGCCGAATCTGAACTTCCAACGTCCAGCTACGTCTACATGAGATAGCTTTGAAACGACGACCTGCGTCCACGTTGGGCCGAGCAGCGCCCTCCTGCTGGGCCCGTCAGAGACCCGTCTGCTACCCGGATGTGTCCTCCTGTGGTTCTGAACTCATTGAAGCAAACTCTTGAAATGTTGAAAAACAGTTAAAAGAAACATGCAGATGAGGCTGGATAGCATGAGCTGTTTGGACCAAGTGAACTGGGTCGGGTCGTGTCATCAGAGAGGGCTGCTGTAGGCCACGCTATGCAGGACCGGAACAAACAGAACCAAACAGGCCAGAAACAGAACGAGTTAAAGAAGAAAAAAGAGAACTGGAGCAGAACAGAGACCTTCAGGAATCTGTTTCCTACCAAAGATGATTAGAGCAGCTGTAAAAGAAAGAAAACTACGAGCATACATGTTGTCAACTGAGAATTTTAAGTTTAGAGTCAGAATTTAAAAAGTCTGAATTCTGAGTTTAAAGTCAGACTTAACAAAGTCCAATGTTTTACTATGAAGTCAGACTTTGAAAGTCCAAATCCTGACTCGCTAACACAGCGAGTGAGACTGATGCTGGACAGAAACACTGATGGACTGGACCCAGCTCTGTGAGTGAAGTCTTCTGGTGTCTACAGGATCCCCAACAAGCTCCTCCAGGTTCTGGTCCGCCTGATGATGTCGGAACAGTCGGTGTAAATGTCTTTAAAACAGTCAAGTGAAAAGATTCAGAACCGAGACTTTCAGCTCCGTCAACAGTTCAGTGGGTGCTGAGCTTCCATATGAACCCTGTCCAGGACCTTCATGGTTCTGTACCTAGAAGGTGTTTCAGGGTCCATCGGACCCAAAGAAAGATTCTGTGCTAAATGCGTGTTGGTGTTCATTACAGACTTTATATGATGGTAAATACATGTTCGGATACGTTGACCTGTTTCTGGTTCCAAATGCACGACACATGTCCCTCTGTTTATATTTAAAATAAAACAAACCTGTCACCTGAACCACATGACCCAGGGTCCAGAAGACCCCAACAGTCCTGAACAGGGTTAAGTTCTGCTTGTGTTGATGAGCGGTGTCGGTGGCGACCCGTCTGACCTCCTGTCTGTGTGCAGATGTACGGCAGGTCCAACTTCCTGGTGGGCTACTCTGACAGCAAGATCTTCAACGACATCATGAACATCACTCTCAGCGCCTGGCTGAACATCTCGGCGTCTCCGGATGGCGAAGGCGGGCTGGTTCTGACCGAGGAGAACAACATGTGAGTGACACAGCACACAATAGAAGAAGTGCAGCAAACCACAGGCCTGTCATAACGGAGCCGCTTCACTCTGGAGCTAAACATGTAATCAGAAACCTGCTGCTGGTGAAAGTGGACAGAACGACTCACTGAAACCCAGAACCAGAGACGGGTCAGCCTGCTGCTCAGAGACAACATCTGAGAGGTCAGCTGGTCTGAGGAGAAGATCTCCCACTTCTATAGCTCCATTCAACGTCCACTTACAAGCGTTTTCTGGAGCTTCTGAATGGTTTTGATCAGTAGAATCAAGTCTTTAATCCACTGTGATGAGCTGCTCTGAACTCAGTCAGGACCTGATGCCACCTTTGGTTCTGATGTTTTCCAGGAACGGAACCTGCATTGGTTCAACCATGAATCTGACCATCGAGAACGACGTGGCCAGGGGCGCATGTGAGTTTCAGATCCAGTCAGTCGGGTCAGCGACAGGTTCTACTTGTTCTACTGATCTTGACTGACTGTGTGGACGCTGTGTGGAGATCAGCTCATGTCACCGTCCAGCTGTTCTACGTCCCTTCATCGGATCTTCTTTTGTTGTTTTACATCCGGTTCTGGTTTATTTGTTGTGTATTAACTGGTTTTGCATCTATTTCAAGTTGCTTCACATTTATTGTTAGTTTTAATTGTCTTTTTTTTTCTTTAACGTCTCCTTCAGGTTGTTTTCGTGTCCCTCAAGTCATTGTTACATTTATTTTAATTATTTTTTAGATGTTTTATTCTCTTTTTAAAATTTGTTTTAGGTCTTTTTTTAGTTGTTTCAGGTCTGTTCTGGGTTAAATCACATCTCTTCTCAGTCCTGGTGTGTGTTTGTTTGTATCTCGTTATATCTCTTCGTTGTGGATCTTTCGTCTCTTTTTGTTCATTTTATTTTGTTTTATGAGTTTTGCATCTTTTTTAGTTGGTTTTTGGTCTCTTTATAAATTTAACACCACTTTTAATTTGTTTTAAACCTATTGTAAGTTATTTTCATCTCTTTTTAGTTCTCGTAGGGCTCTTGTTAGTTTTTTTAAGTTGTGTCTGCAGAGACGAGGTCTTCACGCCACCAGACAAACATGGTCGACTATCAGCTGAAACACCGTTTATCTGTTTAACTGTTTCTGACTTTGTCTCTGTTTCTAGTTGCTGACTTGCAGTCCGGGTTTCAGCTGCTGCCGACCTGTGAAGGCTGTCTGCTCTTCACCATCAACAGCACCTCCAAAAACATCAAGAAAGTCCTCGAGGTCTTCAAGATCAACACCTCGGTTGAGGACTCTGAGTTCCAAGCTCGCTCCCTTTATCTCCTGAGTAAGAAGGAACCAGGCCAAGACAAAAACAAGACAAAACTCATTTTCTATCCCAGACGCTCAGCCGTGTGTGTTTCCTGTTTCCAGGCAGAGAAACGACGGTGACGGACGCCGACATAGAAAAACTAAAGAAGCAGGCGAGCTGCCTGGGCTTCGTCGGGGAACCGAACTTCGTCTACAATCCTGACCACGGTACGGCACCTTCAAGCTGCTCTGCTCCAAACATGAAACCAGCCGTCGTGGTTTAAGACGCGACGCTTGTTTGTCTTTCTGTCTGCAGGGTTCTGTAAGGAGGGCGAAGGCATCCGCTTACAGTGAGGAGACGGGACTTTAGAGACGAAGCTGAGAACGAGGAGGTCCGGAGACGGCAGGGCTCCGTGGACACGTGTCTGCAGGACTTTGTAACAGAATAAACTGCTTGAACAGAGTTGTGTGACTGTGAGCTGCTTCCTTACAACTCGTCTCATGAAGGGATCAAAGACTCTTGAACATAAAGAAGAAACAGCAGGTCTGACCTGATTGTTTAACGTCTGCTTGGTCCTGCTTGGTCCTGTTGGTCCTGCTTGGTCCTGCTTAGTCCTGCTTGGTCCTGTTGGTCCTGTTGGTGTGACCGGATGATGTTTCTCTTGATGAGCAGCTCTGTCTTCAGTGAAGCTGTCTTTAACTCCATATCAGGGACGGTTCGGCTTCTTTACACGACCTTCGCCTCTTAAACATGACTCCTGATCTGGTTTTAGGACTCGATGTGCTGCTGTGACAGTCACACAGCCGATTCATTTCCAGACATCAGACGTGTTTCACTCATTCATGTGTTCTGAGCAGCAACATGCTCACATGTGGCCGGTTTCTATCGGACTGCTTCACAGACACATAACTCTGGTAGACTGTACTGCTCGCTGATTCTTTTCATTAAATAATCAGTTATTTAGATTCTAAAATGTGAATAAACAGTAAAAATGTTAATCAGTGTTTCCCAAAATGACGTCTTCAGATGTCAAAGATATTCAGTTTCCTGCCCCAGAGGAGGAAAGAAACCAGAAACTACCGACATTTAGAGAATGCAGGTTTTTTTATTTCATTATCTGGATATCTGGTGATGAACTGAACACTGCAGCTCTAACATGAACACATCGGACCATAAACACAGCTACAGACTAGAAATAAATCACAGAGACAACAGTTTAAAACCTCATCGATCACAACTCAGCTGAGTCTTCACTCACATGTTCAACTGGGAGGTGGCTGGAAGTCGTCTGGACTCTTGTCACCATGACAACAAACTCATTCAACTCTTATTGTAGGTGAGAAACACGCTGAGGTGTAGAAGTCTCGCTTAAAAATTACATAAACACACTAAAAGCAACAAAAAACGACCACAAAGACACACAAACCTACCGCACAGAGACACAACACAGTCACAAAGACACTTCCTACCTCTGAGCTCAGTCCAGAAGCTGCCTGAGGATGTGCCTGATTTAAACGATGTCCTTTGCTGTCTCTCAGGCGTCTGTACATGTTGACAGGCTGCAGTCCGGAGCTGCTGGCTGACGGTTCTGTCAGAACCGTTAACCCACATGTCAGGACGAGGTTTACTGACAGATTCAGAACTTGTTCACACGAGCAGACACGTCGGCTTTAAAGCTGAGTGGACAGGACGCCTCCTACATCATCAGCTGCTGCTGGAGGTCTGGTGGTAGCTGGTGTCGGTGGACCAACCCGAACCCTGACCCGAACCCTGACCCGAACCCTGACCAACCTGCTTCAGTCTGAAACCTCACATTCAGACGCATGTGCAGGTGGTTTGGATCTGCTCACAGCTCTCTCCTGTTGCTTTGTGTTGTATGAGGTCCTTAATCAGAGGAGGTAAAAACATGGAGACGCTGCACTGAAGTGAAATACAGCAAAGTAGAAATACTGCGTTACAGGTGAAGCACGAGCAGGTAGAGCAGAAGCAAACAGCAGCAACACGGGACGAGAGTCTGGAAGTAAAAGTCCTGTTTCTGTCCCTGTGGCTGCTAGAAAACCTGCTGTTCGTTTATCAACCCTTACACATGGTTTTAATCTGCATTTTGTTCATTTAAGTTTGATTCTGATTTTTAAAAAATAACAAAAAACGAATTATACAGTTTTAAGAGAACGTCTTAGTTTGTGTATTTGATTTTTATTATTCTACTTTATGTCCGTACAGTTTATTATTACTTGTTCATATTTATTATCTTAAACACAGTATTACCTGTTTAATCTGTCAGAAGTGTCACCGTTATTAAAAACACGTTTTTAAAGAAGCTGGATTTGGACGGAACATCTTCATGCTGCTGATAGCTTCAAGCTTTTTTTTTTTTTTTTTTTAAATCCACGATAGTTTTTCTTCCAACTAATAGCAAATATGTGCTGATATTTTTTGGCTGATTTTAGCACATCAACAGGCTGTTATTTCTCCTCAGACGTGACGCTTTTTATTTCTCTGAGCTGTCAATCATTTGACTTCACTTTTAATTTAATCTGTGATTCATAATAATTATTTTCTGTAATTTACCAAAACAGTCAAATCTGTAAAAACAACCGTCAAACGTTGTATTTGACTATGAAAACATACATGATTATTAGGATTAAATCATTTGTTTGCAGTGTTCAGACAGCAGACCTCTCCCCAAACTCCACGGACACGATGCACAGACATGAAGAGCAGCTTCCATCTGAGTCCTCCTTAAACTCCTGTGTGCAGCTTTACCACTGAGGCGCTATCAGATCAGTTTCCTTCTCTGTCCTCAGAATCAGACACTCTGGAATAAATCAGTCGCGCGCTGACACGTGCACGTTTTAAAGCTTCATTTGGCGTGTTGCTGATTTTTGAGAGCATCGTTGTGGCCGCCCAGCAGCCCTTCATAAGCCCTGTATCTGTCAGCTCTCTGCTGTCACCTCCGTGTTTTAGATGGTGTCTGGTGTGAACCGTGTGGCTCCGTTTACAGCCGCGCGTGGCCTGAACGGTTGACTCTGAGTTCCACGTGAGAAAATCAACACATCAAACTAAATATTAGCTTCATTTAAAACTTAAAAATAAAAACTAAATGACATCAAACACGATGGAACTGGAGCAACGAGGAGCTACTGTCATGCGCAAAGCAGTCCGACGTATTTAACTTAAAATGGGCCCGGAATGGGTTCGGAACAAACGAAGGAGCATCAGGCTTCAGCTCACATCAGTTCCTCTGATCAATCCTCACATCTCCTTTAAAGTTCTGATCTGTTTTATTGGCGGGAAATCTTGTCATCATGTCAATCATCAGCCCGCGCGCGCACATCGTGGCTACAGCTCATTAAATAGGAGGAAGTAGCTGCTGTCACGTACGCGCGCTTACGCACTGAATGAACCTGCAAACAGCTCCTCTCCTTCTCTCCTTCTCTCCTCCTCTCCTTCA
The DNA here is from genome assembly GCF_000690725.1 of Stegastes partitus. NCBI lineage: Eukaryota > Metazoa > Chordata > Actinopteri > Pomacentridae > Stegastes > Stegastes partitus. The sequence goes on from NW_007578578.1 coordinate 73,883, forward strand.
CTCCTTCCCTCCTTCAGTCCGTCTACTCACCGTGTTTTCTGTAATGTGCACGTTTTGCTCCATTTTTCTTCTTCTTGACTTCTCACCATCGTGGACTGGAGGCTGATGAAAAACAGGTTTTGTGGAACAATTCGAGCAGCTTCCAGATCTAGAAGTTTTCTGAGATAAAAGGTAGAAAAATAAATAGATGAATAATAAACATGACCCGTCAGAGGGCTGTCCTCTCTCCCTCTTCCTTATTTTATTTTATTTTAGTACTAATGAATTCAGTGAACAGATGAAGTTGTGTGACGCAGGTCTGGCCTTTAAAACGTTCACTTTCACGGAGACCTTTATTCATTTGAAGCTGAAGCAGTGGGTCAGGCCTGGTGAGGACTAGGCGGTGTGGAATGGATGGATGGATGGACAGTGGGTCAGAACACAGTGACGTGGGCAGAGTTCGGAGCCGCGTTGCTCTGATCCGGTGAGAAAAACCCACACAATGCTGTGCGCGTGTTTGTGTTGAAGTGAAGCATTGTGGGGCGATCTGAAGGTGAATAAAGATGTCTGGATCGGTTCTCAGTTGATCGGTCTGTGCGTGTTGAGCAGGATTCTGTTCGGGGTTTGTTCCGGATGTTTGCATCGGGCCCCGTCGGTGTCCGTCACCGGGGCAGCAGCGGGATGTCTCCCGTGTCATCTGCACGGTGGCGCGCACGGTCACACGCAGGAGAAGCTTCAAGGTGTGCGGCGGCGGCGGCCTTGAACTTGAGCTCATTACATCTGTCTGTCTTCCTGTCTGCAGCCCTCCACCCCCTCCTCTCTCTTTCCGTGTTAAACTTGACCTTGACCCCCAGGGGCCGGTCCGACCCCCCCACCGACACCGGGTTAGGGTCTGGCTGTCTGGGTGGCTTCTGAACGCATGTGTGCGCGGATGTTTGTCTGCAGTCGCCACGCTGCACTTTTAGAACATTTCTGAGGACTGAGCACAGAACCGTCCACAGCAGCAGCCTGCGGGCTCCGCTCAGCCCGGGTCGGAGGGTCCAGGTGTGACGGCAGCACGCTCACCTGGAGTCCATCTGAAGCCAGCAGCTCTGAGCACAGCAGCACCACCGAGCTGGAGGCCCTTCATGCGCTGCTGACGGCTTCATACGTGAACCTGCTTCATCCTGCATTTACTATTTTATTTTATTTTCTAAATCATTCCTGAGTTTGCAGTTTGGCTAAAACGCAGCTTCCCAAACACACGAGTCAGAGGAGCCACGTTT
>NW_007578578.1:75496-81473 GCF_000690725.1 Stegastes partitus
TCAGTGACGGTTTTACTTGAACAAGTTTTAAATGAACCTTGTGCTGATTTTTTTTATTATTATTTATTTATTTTAAATTGAATTTAAACTGAAGTTATTTTAAAATGCTTGTGCAGCTTTTTGTTTGTTTGTTTGTTTACGGGTACACTGACGTCACCACCTACTATACAGAACTGCTGGGTCCGTCTCCACCGAACCACAAGCACACTTCTGGCTGTTGGTTTTCTCTCAGGCCCGGACTGACGCGCTGTTCACGGTGGAAGCAGCGCGGAGAGAAAACGGCCGAGCTGCCGGTTTGCTGCTCCGCGCTCCTCCACGCTGCGGCAGCTTCTGCCTCCATCACCTGGAGAAGCTCCACACCTGCTTCCTGCCACTCAGCCGCGTCTTTCAACGAGACCTAATGCAAAAAAATAAAATAAAAAAATAATAAAAATAATAATAATAATTCTGCGGAACACTTTTCAGTCTTAAAATGCCTAAAACTGGTTTTCTAAATGAAACGAGCGAAATAAAAACAGACTCCAGGACACTTTATCTAAAAACTAACGACGCGCAGTCTGACTGTCATCAAGTACTAGAAACTCACTGGAGGATAAAGACACTCCATGTATATTTAAAGGCAACCAGGATTCAGAATTCTTGCTGCACCAACGCTCTGGTTCTGTCTGCAGTCACGTATCTGAACGCTCCATTGTTTTTATGTTCAGTCACAACATGCAGGAAGCTTAAACATTAAGTCACACATGTTTAACTGTTGTGCGTTTCTGTAGAAATTTGCAGTTAATTTAAGATTCAACCTGTGAGTGTGGCGCATGAAGCGATCCATCCTAGCACAGCTTACAGCTCTGTGAGTTACAGCGGCAGAAGAATTCATTCCAAACAGCTCCAGGCGAAGCGGCGACCTCGTCCCACATAAATTCAAAACCATAAGCAGGTAGTGAAATGATTACGCAAATATCGTGGCTCAGAAGTGCCGTGAAAACCTTCCTGAGGCCCTTTGAACCGAAGCCATATTTCTCAAATCCTAAGACCTCCAAATCCCTTCTATAAATCCCCTTTACGCTTCCTTCAGTCAGACGGTGGGAGAGCGGGACAAACTAAAAGCTCACATAAATCCACTCTGAGACGTGTGCAAGCGGCTACAATTATACTAATAATCGTTTTACTTAAAAAAAATGGAAACACTGCTGGTATGTTATGATTTGTAATACTTTTATAGCAACGATAAACCTTTTTCATGCATTTGGCAGCGATGGTTCGTCTTTAAATGTGCCCAAAAGTCTGTGTAAAGCTCAACATTTTTACTCTGGAGTTCATTATCAGGACTTACAGCAAGTATCCAAATCATGACGCTTTTTACGCACCAACGTTTTTTTTTCTATTGTCACAATAACTTCAATTTACTTCTCATATTTGTGTTTAATGCAGAGGTATTAATAGTCATCCTAAGAACTGCATTTAATTAAACAGCAATGATCTAAATTAGTCGGCAGTTGTTTTGCATCAGGACGCCTTCCCCACGCGTCTTTACGCACGGCACAAACATGTCTGTTCAAGTGATTTAATTTTGTTTCTGGGGTCATAAAGATAATGTCACTCTTTGTGGAGACCTCAGGACATCAGAGACTTGAGTTTGACATAATGCAGCTGCACGAGGCAGGGCGGCGCGCACAGGAAGCTGAACCGAATCAGCTCATGCTCTTCTCGTGCCACAGCTCGAGCCTCATAAAAATATTTTTTCTTTGACTGACAATCCCCAACAAGTCTATTCTGCTCGCTTTTTTTCTCTTGTCCCATCACGTGATCATCCGGTCTCATCCAATGGACACACGCCCTCCCTCCTCCTCTGGTCCCGGGGGCTTGTTGCGTCAAGGCTGCGGCTGGGATGTAACCGGAGGTCCGGCCGGTTACCGAGAGTCTTTGCCTTCGAGCGAGCACCGTCACTAAACGGTGCAGCACAGGGGCGCACGCGTGCTATGACAGTGCGCGTTACGGTGCAAGCAAATCACCTGAACTGTGAGCGTTCAGGAGAAGCAGCGGTCCCAGAAGACTAGCAGTCCACCTCCATCAGCCAATGTAGCAGCTTAGCGCCTGAACCGGACAGAGTTTGAGAGGAAACGGCGACTAACGGAGGCCAGACCGGGAAAGGAGCGCATATGACAGCCTCTCTGGTCCTAAACCCTCGCTGGCCAGCGGAAACGGTAATGTTTGTGTATGACAACAACCTGGACGATCTGAACAAGAACATGGAGGGGCTGGTGGGAAGCGGCAACTTCGCTGCCGCCACTGCGGCGAGTCAGTGCCGCAACATCATGGCGCACTCGGCGGCTGCCGCTGCTCTTGGTGGTCACCCGTCCGGGCTGGTGCACTCTTCAGCTGGCTACTCCACTGTGGACGTGTCCGCTTCAGGTTCCAGTGACACGGCCGCGTCTTCGGGGAAGCAGTGCGCGGCAGGACCGTGTCCGGCGGCTGCCGTGCCGCACCAGAGCTCCTCCGCCGCCACCGCGTTGCCCTACAGCTACTTTGGTAACGGTTACTACCCGTGCAGGATGGGTCGGGGTTCTCTCAAGTCGTGCACCCAGGCGGCCGGAGCCGCGCTCAGCTCGCAGTATATGGACACGACGGTGAGTTCTGACGAATATCCGAACCACCGGGCCAAGGAGTTCGCCTTTTACCACGGCTACCCCAGCCCGTACCAGTCGATGGCCAGCTACCTGGATGTGTCGGTGGTCCAAACGCTGGGCACCGGGGAGCCGCGCCACGACACTCTGCTCCCCATGGACAGCTACCAGCCCTGGGCTCTGACCAACGGCTGGGGGGGACAGATGTACTGCTCCAAGGACCAGGGCCAGGCCGGACACCTCTGGAAATCCGCTCTGGCAGGTAACAAATGTTCCTTTTATTTTTTTGCATGAGGACCTTTGAACAGTGGAGCATGGAGGCCTACAGCCAGACACCATTTAGCGATGTGAGACTTATTATTAAGGAGTTATAGACTTTCCCTTTTAACTGCCCCAAGAAATGTGATATGATGAATCATGTCCTCCAATAATTAAATACAGGCTTCATAAATTAGGACTAAAGCTACATAATTAATATGACAGCTCTTTCTGCCAGAGACAAAGCGATGTGCTCAAGGCAGAGACTTGTGGCTGCTGTTAATCAAACCTTAAACAATCCCATCTGGTTTCAGGGCGTTTTGTGCAACTGAAAGCTGCAAGTAACAAACAAACTGGTGGAGCCACCGAGTTATGACAGTGATGTCAATATAAGGCAGGAATGAACTCTGTATTCTCATCTGTTGACTGCAGAGGACGGCTGAGGAGGACAAGTGTGTGATCTGCTTTCTGCTCCATCGAGCTTCAGGCCGTTTATTAAGCTAAAGGTCACGTGTTGTGGGTGCAGAGTGACCTCTGTGTTAATCTAATGATCGTCTCATTATTGGCTGTCTGATGGTGTTAATGTTGGATGTAAAAGTTGCCATAAAATAATTTGAATAAGTAGCCTGTGAGTCCAGAGAGCTCTGAGCTGGTTGGAGTGTGTGAATGTGAAGAAGGCCGCTGTGACAGGTCTCCACATGACAGCCCGCATCAGTCCTCATGTATCTGTCACACACAGGACAAAAAAAAAAAACAAAAAAAAACGAAAAAAAAAACACAGGACCAAAAAAAAAGCAGAAAATAAACAACAACAAAAAAACAACCAAAAGAAAAAAAGCATCCTAGATGCAGAGGGAGCGCAGAGGTTTCCACTCTGCTGCAGTTTCTCTGATGCAGATGAAACATGTGCAGCTCTTCTGAGGACCACGGCGCAGGTCAGCCTGAACTTGAGCGTCATTGTCACGCTGCCTGCAGACAGCACGCGGCCACCATGTTTCCTCCCATGTGGCGCAGGATGGAGGTCCGATCCGCTCCGAGCGGAGAGCCGCTGTCCTCTCCCTCATTCAGATCACAGGCACTAAACGCAGCACAGCCAGAGCTCTGGTCCGCTCGGACAGAACCGAGTCGTGTTTCAGTGTGTCCCGGTGTGTGCAGCCTCGCCCTCAGCCCGCCTGTCTGTCCTCTTCTCTTTGTCAGATGTGGTGGCGCACCAGCACGACGGCTCGCCTTTCCGCCGCGGCAGGAAGAAGCGGATACCGTACACCAAGGTCCAGCTGAAAGAGCTGGAGAAGGAGTACGCCGCCAACAAGTTCATCACCAAGGACAAGAGGAGGAAGATCTCGGCCGTGACCAACCTGTCGGAGCGTCAGATCACCATCTGGTTCCAGAACCGGAGGGTGAAGGAGAAGAAGTTCGTGGCCAAAGTGAAGAGCAGCGTACCGTAGCATGCCGGTCCCTGCTGTGTGGACGTTTCACTGACTGGACTTCTTGGTGTATTTGCCGTGTTTGTACGTTAAACTGAACTGAGCGGTACTCCTGACGGACTGTGTGCGTCAACAAACGGAACAAAACGAAGACTGATGAAGGAAAATAAGACTAAAGAAAAGAACCAAAGCCCTCTGCTGAGCTGCTGCCCAGAGGGTTGTGTACATACAGCACCTTCCTGCCTGCTTCATGTAACTGTCTGTCCACTGTGTGTCTGACTGTGTCCGTGTCGTCCGTGCTCAGCAGCCTGTAGCCGCAGCACACTATACTCTGTCCATCCTGTTTATATCGCCTGTAAACCAGTACTCACATATAGCGCAACACTTAATAAATTCTTTTAATCCTGATTTAGTCTCCAGTAGGTCTCATATGTTTTTAAATCACCAGCAGCTTTTTCAAACCGGAGCTCTTTTTGCGCGTAATGTGTCCCCGCGGCAGAGGACGCCCATAAAATGTGCAAACAAACCCGCATTTAGCGCACATCACAGCCTGAAACCGATACGTGGACAAACAGCAGAGGAACTCAGAGTCAGCGTGCAGATTCAACGTGTTTATGGGACTGTGAATTCATCTGTGAATCAGGCCTCCTGTCGCCACGGCGCTGCCATCCGCGTCCTGTTGTCACCCCGCGGTCCGGCCCGGGAGCTGAACGACCCAACAATTCATCAGACTTATTTCTGTGCTGCGCTCACGAGTGACAGAACCGAACCGAAAGAAAAGGATTTTTACAGGATGAGTAGAAAATGTCTTTACTGTGGGTTTAGTTTGTAAATGATTCAGGTTTAGAGTCACAATAATTCACATCAGTCCTGTTCAGCAGATTCCATCAGAGACAGAAACAGAGAAATAGATTCTAATATTAGTTCAGGTATTTAAAAAATAAAGAAGCAGATCAGTAAATATTTAAACTAAATTCACATTAAAATAAACATTATTTCAATTAAAACCTACATAATTATAATACTTTAATTATTGTAAGAGTTTATTTCTGTTGCAGAAAATTGCAGCTTTTGCCAGAAAATGACCATAAAGGCTGAGAGGGTTTTATTTGTTAGGAGTTTTATTTGTTTGGAGTTTTATTTGTTTGGAGTTTGAGCAGAAATCTGCACCTCATCCTGAAAATACCAAATTAAATGTAAACCACCAGGATGTGTCTCCCAAAGGCTGGTTTAGGATAAATACTTTAATCTATGCTCATATCAGTACTAATGATTGTATCACAGCTGGACTTAAAAAAACGACAAAATAACTGAACTGAAGGTTGTTTTTAAATTTAAACGTCTCTGGACGCAGAACAGAAAAGACTTGAAACTGCTATTGTCTGTGCGTCCTGCCTGTGCATATCCTTTCAGCCTGCAGCCTGTGTGTGTGTGTGTGTGTGTGTGTGTGTGTGTGTGTGTGTGTGTGTGTCAGACAGAAGAAGCCCTTGACCTTGAGAGTCACGTGACCAGCTATAGGCTCAGTCTCGAGTCTCCCGCGAATATTTTATGACAGCAGGACGTCTGATAGACACCCCCAACACACACACACACACACACACACACACACACACACACACACGCAGGCTGCTCCTCTCTCCCTTTCATCAGCAGGTTCTTGTCCACCATCGATCC
>NW_007578578.1:82745-85944 GCF_000690725.1 Stegastes partitus
GGGACACGGCGGTGTGTGAGGTGATGCAGGTTTTTACAGGATTTGCGCCTGACAACAGAGAAAACTAGGATTTGCTGAGAAATATTAAAAATCTTTTTAAACAGAAGAGATTTTTTTATTGTCATCACACACAAAGTACAACCAAATTAAAACGATGATTTAGTGGCATCAGGCGGCGCTGATGTGGAACTCGGAGCGAAATTAAACTCTACGATGAAGCAGATGAAAATAAAAAGTGGTCAGCGGCGGGTGTGTGTGGCTGGAGGAGGCCCGGAACCGAGCCGTTAATTAGCTGCTATAGACAGAGAAGCTGCACATAGATCAGTCTGTCCACTGGTTCTGTCGGTGAAATATTCACCTGGAACAGAGATGTAGGATTAAATACATATATATATATATAGAAGAAAAAAAGATTCTGATCAGTGTAGAGCTGCATTTCACTGTCCGTGTGTGTGTGTGTGTGTGTGTGTGTGTGTGTGTGTGTGTGTGTGTGTGTGTCGGACCGTTAAACATTAACATTGAACTTGACAAACGGCGGTGCGCTCTGGCGGCCTGTTGACTTTCTTTACGGCTCCGTCTCTGTCCTCCTTTAAAACCAACAATACTGACGGAAGCCCTGAAGCTCATAAAGCTCGTTCTCCCCTTTAGTCCAAATACCAGAGAGGAGGAGGAGGAGGAGGAGGAGGAGGAGGAGGAAGCCGCTCCACCACCACCCTGCTCATGTGGTCTCACTTTATCTCCAGCAGCACAGAAATCAGCTCCACGGACGCAGCGTTTGGTTCATGATCATGTCACTTTAAAGCTTCCTGTTTTAATTCTGGCATCACATCAGTTGATATTATTCTAGTGAAACTGTTTTAATTTAAAAATCAGTTTAAGGCAGATTCTTTTCTCCTTTTGGTGTATTTTTTTTTTAGGTAATTGTATTTGGATAATTTCACAGGTTTTATTTTACACCCGGAGCTCTCTGTGCGATCAGCTACATGTGAAGAACTGTTAGAAATTAAACTCCCCAAAACATATAATATATATAGAGCAAAAAAATGAACGAACCAGAAATTAACTAATATAATATAATATAATATAATATAATATAATATAATATAATATAATATAATATTAGTAGAACCAGGAGGAGGTCATTCTGCATTAATCTTATTTTATTTAAGGACATTTTCTTGGTTACTGAGGCATCTTATTTTTAATGCAGTATTTTTGCCATATTTCTGCTTTTCTTTTTTTTTTTTAAACTGTTTTTGCTGATATTTTCAGGAGAATTTTAATCATTTAAAAAGAATAATTAGAATTATATACAGGAAAAAAAACACGTTAAACTAAATATGATTCTGCAGATTCTGCTGGACACAAAACAGAGAGAAACACGAGAAGTATGAATTAAATGTTGAATAAATCAGGTGTGAAAGCTTCTGAACAGCAGTGTGTGTGTGTGTGTGTGTGTGTGTGTGTGTGTGTGTGTGTGTGTGTGTGTGTGTGTGTGTGTGTGTGTGTGTGTGTTCTGACCTCAGCGGCTTGTGGACGGTCTGCAGGCAGCTGTGGTTCAGTCCAGTCACACCGTCAGCGGAACCAGAGCTGCAGGATGAGAAGGTGCAGATCAGATGTTGATCCAGCCAGAGAGCAGCTCAGTGAGCAGAACCACAAGAACTCTGAGTGTTTTCTTAGTTTGCCTGGAAGCAGCATTCTGGTTGATTTGTGTCAATCAGGTCTCACCACAGACATCGTTTGGTTTTCAGTCAAATGCCAAAAAAAACTGTGACACTTTCTTGCTGCATTAACGGAAGTCAGCTGAGCAGAGCGTGGACGTGGGTCCACCAGACCTGCTGTGGCCGTAAAACACCGAGTGAGAGGACTTTACACTCAGACAGCTGCACAGAGGAACGGTGGAGGTTCTCAGACTCAGAGCTTCTTCTGCTCAGAGCAGACTGGGTTTGATGTTTCTCCCCCCGACACTTTAACTCCTGGTTTAGTGTGAAATATAAAACACTCCATAATAAAATAAAATGACAAAGCTGCACTGTTTACATCTGTATGAACACAATCTAGTGAGAACATCACAATTAAAAACAGTCATGATGCAGAAAAAGGACGTCTGGAGCCTNCACACACACACACACACACACACACACACACACACACACACACACACACACGCAGGCTGCTCCTCTCTCCCTTTCATCAGCAGGTTCTTGTCCACCATCGATCCGCTTCTGCGGCGCGTTCACGGTCACGGCGACAGTGACGTGAGCTGCTGGTGCACGACTGTAGCTTTGCAGACGCATCGTGGGTCAACACGACCAGACAGTTCGGTTCTAAATCACGTCAGCACTTGGACATCCAGAAAGAAAAAAGGCGCGCGTAAATGTTCGGTGCATCGCTTCTAGTTTTTCTGTTTCTGTTGGAGACGGTGTCCGAACCCAGTCTGATGACCTGACGAGACAGAACCGAGTGTTTCTGGTCTGGACTTGGTCAGTACATGTACATCTCTGCGTAGTCTGAGATGATGTTCAGGCTTTAGGCCCGCTGGATCACGGCTTGTGATCATGGTGTCGTACAGAACACTTCAGCGGAACCAAAACGCGTCCATCTCGCTGCTCTGTTAGCACACAGGCAGCCGAACCTTAACGCAGAAACCGGGTCGCAGCGTTTAGAGCTCAGTCCAGTGAAACGTTGAATGACGCAGGCTGGAGAGTCTGGACGTGAACTTGGTGCATTAAAGATCTTTGTAAACGGCCTTCGACGCAGTTTGCGCCTCTGATGTTCTTTAAAGGTTTGTCATGTGTTCCGTGACCCAGAATCTCTGCCCCGGCCTGTTCTGAACATCCGGACCGGTTCTGACCGCTGATGCTGTTGATTCAATTTTCTCTAAAACGCGTCCAGCAAATGGGACAAACAGCCTAAAACAGGTTTTAGTGGTCGAGCTGGAAGGTTTGACTCTGAAGACTTGATCTGTAAAATATTCTGAATGAAGGGAACCCGACCAGGACGTGAAACCCGATCCACATGGTTCATATCTGAGAAACAGATTCGGTCTGAGGCCCAGCGTCCTGCCTTGAGTGGCCACAAAAATAGGGACACATGAAAAGTCTGTTCCACATCGAGCACGTCTGTCAGGGTCTGAATATAAATTAAATCAGCATCTGGTTTAAAACATGAGGACGTGTTTGTGCGCAATCAGAAAATA
>NW_007578578.1:90081-94210 GCF_000690725.1 Stegastes partitus
CAGAATGAGCTCCGGTCCACAATGAGCTCCGGTCCAGAATGAGCTCCGGTCCAGAATGAGCTCCGGTCCACAATGAGCTCCAGTCCAGAGGCTGTTGTTCAGTGTTCAGATAGCAGAACAGTTCTGTGGTTCTGTGTTAGAAGATTACATTCACACAGACAGAACATCTAGAGACCAGCGTGGTAGACCTGCAGGGTCCACATGACCACAGACAGAACATCTAGAGACCAGCGTGGTAGACCTGCAGGGTCCAGGTTCACATGAGCAGCAGCAGACAGATGAACCTGTAACCAGCTAATGCTGCTAATGATCAGCTGTTTATTCACTAACCAGGAGCTCAGACACTCTGAGACCCTCTGAGTGGAACCAGCTGTTTGTTCCCTGGAACACCATCAGAGGAGCTGCAGGTCCGACTTCAGCTCAGCTTCCAGCACCAGAAGGTTCCTTCAATGTTCATTTGTGCTAACAAAACATTTTCTGCATCCAGTGGGACGGAAACCGTCCTCCAGAACCCACCTCCGGTGAAGGAGCCGTCCTCCAGAACCTCTGACAGTTCAGGTCCGGTCTCTGCAGCTGCTGGTATCTGGATCTCTGAAGTCCTCCTTCAGATCTATAAACCTGCTCAGAGGATGGACAGAGTCAGTACTGGGCTCGTTCCGCTCTGTGGACAGAACCACAACATTCTGCTGACTGAGCAGATGGACCAGGTCGGTGTCAGACAGAAGGTGTGTTCCTCTAACACCTGGAGGCGAAGCGTCCTCCTCAGAGACCACAACAGGAATCATCTGCTGTCAGTCATCTGGTCGTCCGTGCACGGTTCTGCTAACTGGGTTTGGATCAGCAGACAAACTGATGTTGGACCAAACAGAAACCAGAGATCCACAACAAGTCACTGCATCTACTGGCTGCTCTCTTCTATGTTTGAAGGCTTTTTAAGACTAAACTTTTAATAAACTCTGTGCTTTAGCGTTTCTACTGGACCAGAACACGAGTTCTCAGTCAGAGGTTCTGGTGTTCTGGTGTTCTGCACCACCATGTGAATAATCTCGTCTGTATTTATGTTATATTGTTTTTTATTATTACTATTTATTTTACTTTTATTTTTTCTTTCTATAGTTATTTTACTTCATTCTTTTCCTGTTGCTCATTCCAGGGCGACACCAGAACCAGAACCAGATCCACGTGTGTTGTGTACGGACTGGGCCATTAAAGCTGGTTCTGATTCTGAACGTACAGCGCCCTCCAAAATTATTACTGGTGAAGATCTGTTCTGGTAAATTCAGTTTTCTTCTAAATAATATCAGAGGACAATGAAAAAAAAAAAAGAGAAGAAAATTCAACCTTTAATTCAAGTTAAAAAAAAAAAATCCCACATGATTTAAAATAATGATTTTACTTTAAATCATGTGGGCCACAGTCACCAGGTGATGTTAACTCTGCACAACCGTTGATCTGAGCTGAAGGTGACATTTTTCTAGTCTTCAGTGGGAGAGTTTGTTTCTACAATAAAAACTGAATTATTTTAAGGCTTTCAACACATAAATAATAACGGAGTGCTGCATGATCGTATTCTGCATCATTTAGGTTTACTTCACCGTCTAGAAGGTGAAAACTAGAATCCATTTTTATTTATTGTTTCTAATCAAACATGACGGAACCAGAACCGTGTGACTACGAGGTGGAACTGAACTCCTGTGTGAGACGTTTAAGGAGCTGCAGTGCAGAGATGTTCTGCTGGATTCTGTTCTGTTCTATGACGGTTTATAGGGACAGCAGGAGCAGAGGACGGGACCCACCCCCTCACACACACACACACACACACACACACACACACACACACACACACACACACACACACACACACACACACACACACAGCTCCCCAGAGCATACTTTATGCTTTAGACCAGGAATGCAGGACTGAGGCTCGTTTTTCTGTCTCAAGTTCATGTCCAACACACACACACACACCGTCACACACACACACACACTGACACACACACATTCAGCCTACCGTTTTTACCACCTCCTCCTCCTCCTCCTCCTCCTCCTCCGTCTGCATTGTGGACGTCTTTTTGTTTCCCAGGTTGGACTTTGCAGTTGAACTTGAGACAGACAGACAGCTTGTAAACAGTTAGTGGTCTGGCCCCTGTCTGGTCTGGAATGGCCTGGGGGGGCCAGAGGGCCGCAGCATGGACACCGGACCCAACAGTGTGCTTCTGAACGCCTTCATGTGGAGATTCTGGGCATCTTCTGAATCTGTAAATGAAGAGAGCTAGAGGTGTCATGGTTTAGGTCTATCAGGTGGAGTTATGGAGGTAGATGGATCAGAAATCACTGACTAGAAGGACCTAAAGGAACATCTCCCTCTGAGCAGGTAAGGATTAAAGTTCTGAGCTGCAAGAAAAGACGGTCCAATCAGTCCATTAAAATGAGCAGACAGTAAAGGTTCTGAAGGTCTGCTGAAGCTGGGTCGTCTTTAGACTGAGACATGCAGTGAAGTGAAGAACCGGCCTCGGACCAGCGGCCTGTGGGTGTGTGTGTGAGATTTAACGGCTCTGGAAGAAAAAGGAAGTGACTGTAAACACACTATACAGCCGGACGGGCCTCCAACAAAGCCTGTGTGTGGGACGGCGGCGGCGGTCTGATCCGGTGAGCAGAGGAGACGCTGGAGCCTCCTCAGATGTTCAGCCTGTGGTCCACTGAGTGTGCAGGAGCTTTTCTGGAGCACAGAATGAATCATAGCATGAAGCTGAAACCAGACCTGATCAGTGCTGCTGGAGCTTCTTATATCAATCCTTCATTACAGACTCATACTGTCACATCAATACACAATAACATCATTTATACGTGTCTTCTGTGATGGTGTGTGACATACGACTGCTTTGCATTCTCACAGCGTCCTCATGCTGCAATAAAACAACTAAAGAAGTTCATTTCCACAGAGGAAGCAGAACCCACTGGACTCTGGGTCCGGTGCCTCTGAGCTTCTCCTTCAGAATAAATGAATAAAGTTTAAATAAACAGATTGAACAGATGCACTCGTGTTTCTAATGATATCAGTTTATTTAACAGCCATGTTAGAGGAGGCCTGATTTATTTAGCTGTTTGTGTTTTAGCTTCATGTGTCTCTAATGTGAAATGTCTCCATGCGTGGACTCATCAGGGCTGGTTAGCATGTAGCAGCTCAGGGCTGATCAATAATTCATCGTCTGTGGTTCTGAAGCTGCAGCAGCGTGGACGAAGGCGCTGCTCTGCTTTAGCACGCTGCTACTGTTNCAGAGTAAAGTGAATATTACTGCTGCAAAAAAACAAACTACAGGTGACAAAGTTACCACAAAAAGACAAAAAACAACCAAAAAGAGACAAAAAAAAAAAACTACAAGCGACAGAAAACGACCACAAAGACACTGAATGACCAGAAACGATGCACAATGATGACAAAGAGACACAAAACTAACAGAAAAACAAATGAAATGACCACAAATACTGACAGAACAGCTGCAGTTTGTTTAATATTTATTAAACTGAGCTTATTTTGAGGTGTTCTAGGTTCTGCTGGATGGTGTTGGTTCATATCAGCATCATGTCAGTGAACCGTGGGCACATGATGGAGTGAAAAATCCACATATTTCCATCTGAGCTGTAGCTGTGGTGCTAAAGCAGCTCAAACTGGAGATGTTCACGTCACAGATGCTTCAGTCTCTCCATCATCACATCTCATCACATCTCATCACATCACATCTCATCTCATGGGGATCAGGAGCTTCCTCCTCCAGCGTTTTCTCCTCATCACACAATCCAGTCAAGCAGGACTGATTACAGAAACACTGAAGCTGAACTGGACCCAGTCTGGACCTGGTTGTTCCAGTGAGCAGCAGCAGCTCTGATGACCTCCTCAGAGTTCTGCAGGTACACAACATCATCCACTCTGAATGAAGGCTCATCCTGCTCTGCCATTGGCCGGCGGCAGGCAGATGTTCCAGCCCGACCCAGTTGGATGGGTTTCAGCGGCTCTGGGAGGAGCGCCAGCAGAGGAAGAAAACACAGCTGAGATCAGAGGTAGCCTGGAGGAGGGCGGGCTGAGGCCGACTGGAGGGAACCGAAGGAAAATCACCTCAGCTCAACT
>NW_007578578.1:98355-107540 GCF_000690725.1 Stegastes partitus
ATCTGATCTGATCTGATCTGATCTGATCTTCAGCGCTGCAGAAAACCTGTTTGAAATTTAAAATGAGAGAATTCCTGAAACAATGAAGTCCATCAGCCGGATCATTCAGAACCAGACGACACAAACGTGAATCTTATTTCAGGGACGACGAGAGAAAAATGTGGAGCCGCTGGTCTGACGCTGGTGTTAGAATATATATATTATATATAATAAATATGATCAAGTTATCAGTCATCTCTGCAAACAGGAGCTTTTGTCTGAGAACAAGTGACTGGAGAAGGTGTTGGAGGCTGTCACCGTTAGCAACCAGACCAGACTGATGCAGACACCAGACCACCTGAGGACGCGTCATTTGGAGATAATTGAGTCGCTGTGATGAGCCTGTAATGAACTGTTTCTGTACGTCTCTGAACAAATATTAAATATGAGCCACTGAGGCAGAGAGGAGATAAAAAGTTTCTCCTGAATGGGTTTGTGTGTTTTATGTGTGTGAGGAAAATATAATATAACCGAGTTTTAGCAGCAGCTGTGGAGGGAAATGTGTCTCCTCCACAGAATAAACATTATTAGGACATGAAATATGAAACAGAGTCAGACTGATGACAGCAGAGATGATGGGAGGAAAATAAAACATCAGCCGTGGATTTAATGAAACATGAACCAGTTATAATGAGGCTCCTGCACTTTATTATCATCAGTTAATTCACGGCTCTGTTCCAGGAAAATATGACAGCTTCAAATCCCTGATTGTGGAAATTACATTTAAAAACAGACATGATTGTTTTAAAATCTAAACAACGGATTCATTGGTTTGTTGTCTGTCTGCTGCCGAGTGGATCCACTCACACACTTTTAATCTAAATGTAATATTATCATCAGGAAATAAAGCTCAGCTGTATTAATTAAACTAAAACACAGGAGAAGAGAAGTTATGGGAGGAGAACAAGTTCTTCATCTCAAATATGGAAATACATTCTTAATTTTTAAATTTGTCAGGAGGTTCAATAAACTCTCCATTTTCAATAATTTAGACTTTTCTGGCAGTTATTTCATGTTTCAGGCTTCAACAGAAAGAGAATCACATGAAGGACGTCGTGTCCACCTACAGGCCAGAAAACGGCTCCTTTAAGGCCTGAAGTCTGGATCCAGACACAAAGAAAATGTAAGATTTAAATTATGACTGGATCTCTACATGATAGTCAAAACGTGTCCCTCAGGCTGACGTCTGGTTTTAACAACCTGCTGCTGGAGGCACAGGAACCGGTCAGGGTCCGGTCAGGAGCCAGTCAGGGTCCGGTCAGGGTCCGGTCAGGGTCCGGTCAGGGTCCAGTCAGGGTCCAGTCAGGGTCCGGTCGGGGTCCGGTCGGGGTCCGGTCAGGGTCCAGTCAGGGTCCAGTCAGGGTCCGGTCAGGGTCCGGTCAGGGTCTGGTCAGGGTCCGGTCAGGGTCCAGTCAGGGTCCGGTCGGGTTCCTGCAGCTCATCCTGCACTGTTAAATAAATACAGCAGAACATGAAGACATCTGCCAGTGTCAGAGGACAGATGTTAAAAATGATGGGATGCTAAGAACTATTTAAAAACTATGAAAATACCAGAAAATATCTAAAACATGACTGATGTTATTATCATATGTTATTTGTATTTTTCTGTCTATAATATTTAGGATGTTTCTTTTAAAAAACAACAAATATCTAAATAATAATGATGCTCTCTGCTGTTTTAAATACAGTATAAAAGAATATGAATTTATGGTCAAACGTAAAAGAACAAATTACCACTAATACATATATATGTGTGTGTGTGTGTGTGTGTGTGTGTGTGTGTATTTTCATTGTATCTTATATGTTTAAACAGAAAGTGTATATTATATATATATATATATATATATATATATATATATATATATATATATAAGAAGATATAAATTATCAGTCCATAAGTTACTGAAAAGGGGATTAAATAAGTGTTTACATGCTTCCTCTCCTCCTTTAGGAACATGCAGACCGAGTCCAGGATTGTTGAATATTTATTTTGTTATATGATTTCATTTAATACGTGTGTATATAAGTGTATATTTATATATATGAAGCATTAATTCTTTGTTTAATTGGTAATTGTCTTTGAATAAAACAAATAAATATTTCAATCAATCAATTAATTAATTAAAAATAAATAAACACTGGTGGACTGGTGTGGAAGGTTTTTACTGAGTTTGACTGTTTTGTTGTTTTTTTGCAGTTAAGATGTAAATTAAAACCTTTTTTGTCATTTTATTAATTAACTTAATTTAAGAAACTGTGAAATTAGTAAAATAACCACAAGTTCTTTTTGCTTTTTTGTTTGTTTGTTTGTTTTTTACGTTCAAACTGTTTTTAAATGATGATTATTTTTAGATCCGGCCGACCATCACCTGATACCTGCCTGCTGGTGTTCAGAGCTGTGGATGAAGTCTGACGTTGTTCTCAGCCTGTTTGGGAAACTCTGTGGTTCCAGCAAACCAAAGCAAATCCAACACGTCATTAAGGCCTGAAGACGTTGTGGTGAAGGTTAATAAAAGGTTTCTTTGATGTGGTTCACGTGTTTCCAGCAGCTCAACACGAGGGAGGAGATGTTTGCAGCTACGCTTTGTGTACGAAGCTCACACGTCTGTGGACGTCAGCTCAGATTTATGGGACAAAAATAAAGTGAAATCATGTATTTATGTTCAAGGCAGCCCCACAGCAAACTGTGCCACAGCTAAGCTAAGCTAAGCTAAGCTAAGCTAAGCTAAGCGAAGCTACGTTGGGCCACAGTGCAGGAACACATTCTCTTCCCGGTGAAGGCTGTAAAACTGCGACCTTCTGACCCTCCTGTTGTTCCTTCCTGCTGGTCAGCATGTCCCAGACCGTCCAGCTGCTTCATTCATGCAGACACAGAGCAGCTCCGTCCACGTCAGGAGGCCGAAGGAACAGAAGAACCAGCAGGACCAGCAGGACCTTCATCCAGCAGACTGAGCTCTGAGCTGTGTGTGGAAGCGTTTTTACAGTTTTATGGTTAGTTTTAGTTTAAACACTCTGATACGAGCTCCTGTCAGTCGCTGTTGTCTTCTGTCACCTTTAGTCTTTGTTTTATTAGAATAACCGAGCGGTTCGGGTTCGACGCCGTGACCACGTCATGAAGTTCAGGAGAATCTCAGGGTTAAAACACACCTGAAGCACCTGAACACGGGTCGGCTTGTTCTTCACACTGCCTCTACAAATACAATCATCTCACAGGTTTACTGCGTTTTTTGTGAATAATTATAATTCTTTTTGTGACAAACTGACCCGTTGGTGAGCAGATCCTGGAGGCAGCTCCAGGCTCATCTACTGGATGGACCTTGGCCACATGAACAGTCTTCTGCTGGTTCCTGTCCGGCCTGGACCGCTCGTGTTGCCATGAAAACGGCTTCCAGCTGCATTTGACTGCATATGAGAGTAAAAACCACATAAAATGATTGTGGAGTCAGTGGTGCCACCCAGGTCGGGTTCTGGTCTCGTCTATTCTCTGTCTTTGTTTTAAACACATGCAGGAAGCAGCTCGTGATCCTCACCTTCAGTTTAAACTGACAGACATCAGCAGAGTCCCGTCGGCTGTCTCTGATCATCAGTTTGTCCATCAGGAACTTTACAGGTTAAAATAAACCTGCTGCTGTTGGGTTTGTGTGATCCGACACCAACAGAACTGCGTCTGTGGCTTCATCAGGCACCTCATCCAGAATATAAGAAGAAAAAAGGTCTTTAAATGATTCAAACTGCTGGTGAAGCATCGAGTCCGTCAGCTTTGACTTCACTCTGATTCATATTTAATGAAACATTAGAAGTGGATTTCTTCTGGTGTGGACTGTGGACCATCTGAACCGCTCGCTGGTGCAGATTCCTTCACAAGATGTCTGTCAGAACCATCAGACACCTGTAGGGTCTCAGGTCTCGTCCTCTTCAGACTAAACCAGAGGTAAGTTGAACCGTGTGCAGCCGGTTAACAGCCGAACACTCGTCGTCTGGGAGCTTTTCCAGCGTCCACGACGATGCTGGCCTTATGAATGTCAGTGTGCTCGTTGAGCATCGAGGTGAAGACGTGCTGCCGATCACAGTTTTGCATCTTGATGAACCGTCCCGCTGATTTTCTCCCTCGTTTGCACTGATTCATGTTGGACATGATTGGTTTAAATGGTGAAGCGAGCGAGCCGCCGCCAGCAGCCGGGAGAAGCCGTCCTGTTGTTTACTTGGATCATTTGCACAGAAACCGTGACATAAAAACACCAACATAAAGCAGCTGTGGGCCTCCAATCAACAGGGAAAGTACATAACGGAGCAGAGAGCCAGCCAGAAGCTAACAACAGTTAAAAACAGGGATCAGAGAGGCGGTACCGCTCACACTAGAGCCCAGAACGAGCTCCTCTGCACTGAAACCTAAAGTGGCATAAAGGGAGGCAGGAAGCAGGAGATGTGTAAAAATAATATTAATTCAGTTTATCACAGAAAACAGGAGACGCAGGCTGGATGTGATCAGAAACGTTCTGGGCCTCACTCACACTGTAAAAAGCAATAAAGTCGTCATTTGTTTGTTTCCCTGATAAATAAAAAGGTAATGATGTGTGTGGATCAATTAAAGAGTCATGAGGCATCGAGCTAGGCAGCTAGAATGTGTTTAAACAGATAGATGAGAAGCAGAAGGTTCCCAGAATGACGCCGTGCGGGACTCCTGCTGTCGACTTTACTGACAAATTAAACTGTATGATGAAGATCAGCGATGGAGCACATGTTGGTAGAGGAGCCTCCTACACATTTACTGTCCTGCTGCCTCTACACAACGTCTCTGAACGTCTAGGCCCGGGGTAAATATTGACCTGTGCTTGCTCGTATGCTCTCACTGAGCGTCGTCCTCCTACTTGCAATCTGCTGCGACTACATTCTGGGAGCTCGTTGCCGTGCAGAAGTTTAATACGTTTATATATAAATGAGACTTGATCCGGGACGTGAGCAGCAGGGGAGGCTTGTTGGTGGTGCTCTGAGCTGGAGGTGACAGAAGATGAGACGTCGGTGGTGGACTGAACATGCTAACAGCCTCCAGATGACAGACGTACACATCATACATGTGGACAAACAGTGAAGGAATGAACATCTGAATATAGACTCATTATTCAGCAGATTAAAGGTCTTGTGGGTCATTTCCAGTTCCTTTGATGCAACGTGTACGTATAGAGCACAGTAATGAGGACTAGATCAATGACTTTCTAGGATTTACGGCCTTTTATAAATTCAGAAATGTCATAAAACTCATGATAGAAACAAACTTTATATAGACAACATATAGCTGCAAGAACCTTTTATAGTCCCACCTAGAAAGATCATTTATCTGTTAAAATCCTCCTTACAGCACATTTAAACCTCATTTAACCTGCATGTGTCTTCATGGGTGTAAATATTGTTTTAATGTTTTCAGATAAAACCTCTTATTTGATTCACTTCATCAGTTTTGTGCCTTTTTTTTAACTTCTGTTAATAAAAACCTGTAAAACTCTGATTTCTTTAAACCCTCGTATACGTGAATCCTGTAGACTTGTAGATCAGACTCCATTCCAGCACACACACACACCTACACACACACACACACAGAGTGTTGGCATGGTGATAAGAAGCGGATGTGCGAATGTTGTTGTTTAGTTCTTCTCAGTCAGGACTTTAATGACCCTCCCAGTGGCTCCCGTCCACCCAGAATCGGTGACACAGGTGATAACAAGGCAGCGAGGACTCACCTGGTCGCTCCGCCGCCGTCTGGATGGAGACGCAGGAGCATCTGCTGCAGCTTGGTCCCTCAGGCCGTGAAACCGCTCAGCTCCACCTCCGTCACCGTCTGGACCCACAGCACACACTCTGCTCTCCATGCTGGCCTGTGTGCTGCTGTCAGGGTACAGATGGAGAAAAACACTGATTTATTTATTTAGTTTTTATTTTTTATTGAAGCAGGAGGATGAGTTGGTGCAGAACAAACGTCCTCCTTCATAATGTGGTGACTTCCTCTCTCTCTACCTCACAAGCTTAGGATTAAACTCTATTTCTAATCAGTCAGGTATCACTTTGTTCTTTTAGTTTGCTCTGTCTTTGTTATTTATGCCGTCTCTATAGTTTATGTGTGAGCTCCGGCTGCCTTTCCCTGTACAGGTGTGTCCTCTCAGGTGTGTCCTGTGTGGCTGTAAAACCTGCCTGCTTGTGTTTTAATAACTTATTTACATTCTGAAGAACAAAACTGACTCAGAAATCCGCTGTGTGTGTTGTAGTGTGGCAGCAGCACTAAAGGCTGCAGGTTATTAACGTGGAGACACTCTGTCAGACTAACGATGGTTTGGAGTAATTCAGTAATCAGTAATTAACAGCTTCATGTGGTGGTTTCAGCTTTTCTTTAACTGGCTGGTTAACTCTGGATAAACACAGAATAGGGTGATTTTTTATTTAATTTTTTTCATTATCATAAAGTTAATATTCATAAAGTTAATCAGAATAATTCCATCATTGTGGGCACAGCTCTTATGAATCATGATCAGAGTTATTCACTGATGTTCTGATCACTAAACATTTATCTTTTAATTTGTTTCTGAGAAAATGTTCTCATTTATTTGACCTGTTCTTCAGCAGAAGCAGGAAATCAGACATTTGTGCGATTTGCCAAAAGACATTCGTTAGAAATGTTTTCTGTCTTAAAATGATTAGAAAATATTTAACAAGCATTTTGTCTTTGAGGGAAACGTCGTCCAGCTCCTGACTCACGGTCAGGAAGCCTTCAGCCGCTCCGGTCCGTCTGTAGAAGGTCCAGAGATGTGTTCAGAGGACGGCTCAGAACTCACCTTTAAAGTCCGGCTTCACAGCAACGTGTTGGTTTTACTGCTGTTTCAGTTCACTGGGATCTCTGCTGCTCTTCTCAGGATGTTAGACTTTAGTTTTAATTCATTTGAGCTCTTTTTCAAATTCTTGGAGTTCAGAATCAGAATCAGGTCGAGTTTGACCACAAAGACGAGGAATCCAGTGAATCTCTGTTTGAGAAACAAACTACAACAAGAAAACAAGAGTAAAAACAATACATATCAGTGTTTAGTTGCATTTAATGTGTGATTTGTGCTTCATAAATAAAGTTTGATTGATATCATTGGGTTACAAAACAAGACTTTTGAAGGTGTCCAGATTTTATAACTGATTTAGGACGGATTGTTTTGCAGCACTGAATCCAAACATGACGTCTGCTTTTCTGCATCAGGTCAGGTTCTCATGCTAGCTTGATTAAAAAATGATTCATTTATTCATTCATTTATTTTATTTATTGATTTAACATTTATTTTAGTATTTCTCATATGAAATCAATTTTAGCAGAACATTTTCTGATCCTTTCATGAGCTCAGTGATCCAGAGGTTGATGAGCGTGAACATCTGTGAAGGTGAACACGAGTGAACTACAGGTTTCATCAAATCAAAATGTTGACATCATTGAGCAGAACCAGAGTCATGTTTGGATTCAGCACATTGCAGTTGTCCAGAATGGGTGTAGACCAGAGTTATTGACTGATCGGTTGAATCTGCAGCGTCTCCGTCACACAGAGGACCATTCTGTTGCATAAAGACAGCTCATGCTTTTATTTCTGTAGTTTATTAACTTCCTTCAGCTGAGTTAACTATGGAGCAGATCCACGCTGAATACACATAAATGTGGTAGAACAGACATGGAAATGCTGTGTGTATATACACATATATATATAATAAACGCAGGTTAAAGACTGTATATAAATAAAGTGTGCAGTGTTATTCTACAGAAGTGCATCATGCATTAAACTCAGGGTATATTATCTAACACTCATCCAGGGTGTGCTGGCACCAGACTGGCTGAACTACTGGGAGGCAGGAACCAAATGAAAAGTGATAACAACACGAACAACAGCGAGTCTGTTTTAAACTCTGGCAGCTGCAGCGAGTCGGCTCTGCATCTACCAGCCATCAGCTCTCTATCTGAATCCCAGACCAGATCCAGTGCAGGCTGCTGTAAAATCAGACCCAGTGTGTTAAAACATACTGATGTGGATTCACTGGAGGCCGGAAGGAGGGAACCAGGGCTGGTGTCTGGCTCTCTTTCTCCATCTAGTGGTGTTTAGGGTGAACTGCACCTCCAGGAACCGTCATGGTTTTATTCCTGTAGCTCCAAATCACAGCAGGAGTCACATCAGGTCGCTTTACATGGTGGAGATCGAGATTAAAGAGAGAAGCTGAGGAACTTCCTCCTGAGCAGAACTTCAGGATGGTTCAGAAAAGATCAAAAGCTCACAGAAACAAGTAATAATGAACAGCAGGCAGGTTGGTGAACAACCTGCACAAGAAGGACAGAGAGGACAAACACAAAGCACAGGAGGCAGAAGGTCCTGGTGCAGTGAGTCCACAGAGACTGAGAGATGCTGGAGGATCAGAAGGTTCTGACTGGTACCAGGTCTTCTCTGCAGGACTGTGTCTTGGGGAGAAAAACAAAGACTTACTGCACCAGTCCTGCTGCCATGGAGGAAGCCGTCCTGCTCTCCAGACATTTCTAGAAAGCATAATTTCACTACCAGCCGTCTATCAGCTGACCGAATATCCGACCGCTGCACAGAGTTCATGCTGCCTGTGGAGAAGGGAGACGGTTCTCAGTCCAACACTCGTCATGTCGACGTCTGAGGACGTCAGAAAATATTAAAACGAGTCACTGACATCTTCCTTCTGTTGACAAATGAAGACACTGATTGGTTCTCTCACTGTGTCCTGATCTCCTGCTGACTGAAGCTCTCGGCCACAAGCTTCAAAACATCATTTAATTAAACGCAAAGTCTGAACCTGAAACCAGACGTTTACATCCACCGTATGAAAAGACATCAAACCTTTTCTTCTCACCGTCTGACATTAAATCAGACTCAGCGTTTCCTGTTTCAGCTCAGTCAGGATCACCAACATTATTTATATTTGCTAAACACCAGAATAATGAGAGAGAGAATGTTTATGACGTTCTTCAGAGTCTCCATCCACTAAGATGCCTTCAGACAATCTGGGAAAGCCCAGATGATGATGTCATGGCTTTGGAAGCTTCTGATAGGCTAACTGACAACATGTGAGTTACCTGGAGGCTCACCTCAAACACACTGCTGCCTTTGTGACAACAT
>NW_007578578.1:107885-111054 GCF_000690725.1 Stegastes partitus
GTGAGAAGAAAAGGTTTGATGTGTTTCTACAGTGTGGATGTCAGCTTGTGGTTTCAGCTGTTCTCTGAGTGGAGACGCTGCTGATTCTGCTTTATGTTGTGTCTTCCAGCAGATAACGAAAGCCACCATATGGGGACGTTAACGAGGGAAAGAAAACGGGATTTTCACCGGAGGGGGGTCTTTAAATGAGTTGTTGGTGGTTGGCGGAGGAGGAAACGATAACGAGGGATTTCACAATTATCTGGCAAAGACTGAGAAACAAACCCACGGACTCAGCTGCTGTCACAAAGTTTGATTCTGCAGCGTACATGTGATCCAACAGCAGCCACAACATCCACCCACAGTGGGTAGAAATGGTTCTGTGACCTGCATCTGGACATGTTGTCTGAATCAGAACATGTACCAGATGGAGATGGATCCATGGTGGTGTCCAGGTGAGGGTTCCAGATCCAGATGTTGACAGCTGATGTAAAATGACTGTTTTCCCCAAACTGTCCTCTCTTTAGGTTCAGCTCATCTGAGTGAAGGTCCACTGAGGTGACCCTGTTTCAGAGGAGGAGAGGTTCTGGTTCAGCTCAGGACTGACGCAGAACGAACCAGAAGAAGCCAGAGAGCTGCTCTTTGGCTCATCTCAAGGTCAGATGAGACGTGTTTGGGTCCCCGGCTTTATAGAGCTCAGAATAAAAGGCTGCTGGCTCTGGGTTCTCTATCTGCGTTCCTATTCTCTCCTTCTCCGTGCAGCCGCTTGTTTTCCACAGAAAGACGCCCTTTATGGAGCCGCAGCCTGCTGACGGGCAGCCAGCGTGTGTTCAGCAGACTTTAATTGTCTGTCGGTGGCAATAAAAGGGCCGGTGAAATACACAACCGTAAAAAGAGCTGCAGGCCGAGAGCGCGCGGTGCGTCCTGGGAGACGGAAACGAAGGAAAACACTCCAGGGTGGGAGGCTGATGGGAGGACAGCAGACAAAGAGCCTTTCACCTGAAAAAAATAAAAATGTAAATGACTGGATGCTTGGACAGAACTCCACAGAGAAGCCATCAGTCAGGGCTTTCCAGTAAAAGCTGGTTTTACATAGAGATGATGATGATGATGTCATTACTCCCAAACCGCATCATTCATGAATCAAAAAAATGTGCCACCTTCATAAATAATCGTTTTTATATTTTAGCTGGTGGTCACACGTTTAACGCTCACGTAAACCAGCTTTAACTTTAATGCAAAACTGTCAGAAATCCTGAATAATGCATCGATCGACTCATCAGCCTTCAGACTTATTATAAAGCTGTCTGGGTTTGAACACATTTCTTTCTTTCTTTCTTTCTTTCTTTCTTTCTTTCTTTCTTTCTTTCTTTTTTCTCTCTTTCTTTGTGCCACACTGCCATCTGCTGGTCACACACACGTACTGCAGCAGTCGTTCATCTGCCTGCAGGACTGACGTGTTTCAGCTCATCTTAAATCATTTCAAGCCTTAAATCATCAGATTATCCTTAAAATATTACTTCAGATGCAAAATCAGCCTGAAGATTATTAGAAGAACGTCCCTAATGACTTTATTAGATGTGAGATGAATCACTTTGATGATTCCTCCATCCTTCAGGTTCTGCCGTGCAAATAACTGAGAATAATCCCTCAGATCATGTGTTTCTGGTCTCCTGCTCACACACAGTAGCAGGTCCAGCGATGTTCTGAGCTGCACGCGAACGCAAGAATTGGTTTTAGAAATCAGTTCAGCACCAGGCTAATGTCTTGTGCACAGCTGCTCTTAAACAAGAATCAGAGCTCCATGTGGCTGAAAATAAACGTTCCTTCAACGGGAGGGAGGCTCTGCCCACTCAGATGGTCCACTGCTCTTTCTTCTTCTTCTGCTCTTTTCTCCCCCCACATTGTGGAGAATGTTCTAATAATTGAAGAGGAGAGAGTTCTGGCAGAACAGAAAGAAAAAAAACGACATATCTGTGCTGTTGTGACTCACATGGCCGGTCCAGAAGAAAACATCTGGTTCTGGTGGAATCGAGCCTCCAACATGCAGCTCCTCCACAGCATGCGGTGGAAGAAAGACCAGCAGGACCGGCTTCAGTTTCTGGACCGGGTTTGTTTCTTTAACATGAATTTGGACGGAATCCTTCCTGACTCGTCCAAATGTGACTCGACCCGATTCTGTCTGTTTACAGGGAGCAGAGTGCATCAGTGCAGGTAGAAGGTGGACATCCAGGGCAGGAGGTCTAATGAGAAGCAGAAGTCGTCTCTCTGCAGAACACAGCAACACAACTTCACTTGGTGCCACTAAACTGAGCCTCAAGCTTCCCAGACGGATCAGATCTGATCTACTGGGTCACACAGAAACCTGACAGCTGGTGTTCTAGTCTTTAGGAGTGTTTGGTCTGTGGAGGAAACAGTGAACTAAACGGATAACTGATCGAATTTCTGACAAAGCAGTGAGTGTTGGCTCACGGTCAGCTGATGTGGGAACCATTTAGGAGCAAGAATCTGTTGTTTTGATGGACTTCCTGCTTTATGAGACACCTCATGTGCCAAAACGCTCCGTCTGCATCATCCAGGTGTTGCTCACATGTTAGTGAATCAGACCCAATCAGGACACATGAAGCCAACACATCAGCTACATGATGTTCACTCTACATGTGGATGTGAAGCAGCTTTTGCTTTAACATTTACAGGTTTTACTGTTTTTGCTGAACACATCTTTCTGTTCTGCTTTGCTGTTGAAATTCATTTCAGTTTACATGTATGCAGACTTCTTATCAGATCCTGTGTTGTGCAGCTTACTGCTGTGAGGACCATGAAGTGTGTGAACCTGACTTGTGGCAGGTGAGATCCACCTAGAGCCACGTTTTAATCTGACCACTTACAGACATGTCCTCTCTTTTCCTTCACCCCTCACACCCAGACCCTGATCTCCTCTTGGATCAGGTCACACCATCGATCCGGTCTACTCAGAAAAGCTGAACTTTACGTTTAATTCAAAGCGACCTCGACCTTCAGGGCGCCCAAGGTCACCGAGGGCCGCGCTCCAGCCACAACAAAAATGCAAATCCCGGCTCCATAAATATGTTTTAATCCTCCTAATGCGCTCACTGGTCCGGTTTAAATGAAAAATGCCTCAATTCCCCCGAGACCCGTTTTATGGAAAACAATTTGTGAAGGCATGAGG
>NW_007578578.1:111119-149535 GCF_000690725.1 Stegastes partitus
CAGTGACGCACGCACACGGAGCAGAAGAAAGAGGAAAACAGAGGAGGCAGAGTGGGAGTTTCGGGCCTCTTTCTGTGCTGTAAAACTTTATAGCGATCTGGGGCCCGGTTGCCATGGCAACGGGTTATACGAGCTTGACCGGGGGTGTGGATGTGAGCGGGGAGATGTGCCATTTGCACGAGTGTGTGAGTGTGTGTGTGTGTGAGTTTGTGTGTGTGTGAGTGTGTGTGTGTGAGTCCT
The DNA here is from genome assembly GCF_000690725.1 of Stegastes partitus. NCBI lineage: Eukaryota > Metazoa > Chordata > Actinopteri > Pomacentridae > Stegastes > Stegastes partitus. The sequence goes on from NW_007578578.1 coordinate 111,360, forward strand.
CTGTTTATAATTATGGGGGAGAAAGAAGAGCGAGTGTGTGTGTTTGTGTAGAAATGAGAGAGAGAGAGATCAGTGGAATGTCACTTCTGAAAGCAGAAGGCTCCACAACACACACACACACACACACACACACACACACACACACAGCTAGGGTTTTACAGCAGGGCCCAACAAACCAGGCCCTTCACTCCGGGAGCTGAGAACCGGGACTGGACCGGGTGGTGGTGGTGTTGGGGGGTGGGGGGGTTGTTTCATCTGCACCACGGTGACTGACTGACTGACACAGCAGCTCAAACAAAGCCTGGACAGAGACAGAAGGAATAAAAGAAGAGCGCTCAGCGCCGTGCGTCATGCGTCATCCCGCCGCTCCGTCTCCACACCACGGTGAGTCTGAACTCTGTGGACCAGCCGCGTCCACGCTGCGTGCCATTTGGTGCTGACTTGTAGCTCAGGCAGGGAACAGAAGGATCGTGAGTGTGTGGGAGATCCACGCTGGAAGGACATGAGCTTAGCGTTAGCGTGGTGTCTGGACGCCACATGTGTTCCCATCCAGAACCCGAACAAAGACTATTTTTACCCGACATCCATTTGGGGTTTCATGTCATCGAAACATGTGGGATTTTTCTTTCTTTTCTTTTTTTTTGACTAAGAAGCTCAGAAAGCGTTTGTAGTTGTTGACTGTTGTCCCGACGGTCCGTTTAAACACTGATGTTGTGTTTGGGGCAGAAAGAAAAGCTGTGGCAGCTTTAATGTTTTAAACTGAGCTGATGACGCGTTTTAGAAATCAGACAAGAGATGGATGCAGACGTGATTGTTTTTGGGGTAAAACCTGCTTAAATCTGCCTGTTTGCTGCTGACAGCTGCTCTCATGCAGCAGCTCCAGTGTTTCTGTTACAGGAATCAGACTTCAAACCGTCTCTGTTGCGCATTTCAAAGTTCTAGTTTTTGGCAAAGGCAAGAGTTCTGACCTTGGGTGTTCAATAAAGTCGCAAAAAAGACCAAATGCATGAAGGGACAGGGACTGCTGTCACACATACAGCAGTCTGGATGGAAACTAAAGCAGAAGTCAACAAAGCAGGCTGAGTTAAAGGAAACAGCAATTTAAATGTATAATAACTATAGTGTTGTTTATGTTGGGTGGTCTGTGTTTGTAAAGGAACAGAGAACAGTCTACGGTTTATAAAGTTGTATATTTAAGGAAAGTAGAGCCGCAGGGACGTTTATGGTCGCATTGTTCCCTCTCAAGCAGATTTTTATTTGTATTTTTTAAAATATATTTTTCCTAAAACGTTTGGCCTTTAAAATAAAATGTTTTTTTAAAAAACATGTTAAAGCCTGAAAAGACAAAAAGTCCACATGTTGGAAATATTTATAGAAGTATATGTGTAGCCTGATGTTCACGGTGAAATCCACACAACGGAATTTATTCTATTTTATTTTATTTTATTAAATGTGAACCGTATAAAACAACTATTTCAGATTTTTTTTCAACTCTATCTACAAATTCTGTGTGTGTGTGTGTGTGTGTGTGTGTGTGTGTGTGTGTAGCTTCGCAGCAGAGTAGGGAGGTGTTTTAGGCACAGCAGCGACACTTGCAGGCAGAAGAGATGAACTGCACGCAGGTATCAGCTCCGGTTCGGTCATCAGGAGCCTGATATATGAACGGTGGTTCTGTTCTGGCTCCTCTGTTGGATCCTGTTGTCAGGTCCTTTTTAATGATTTAATAATCCTGTCGTTTCCCTGAATCTGATGCATCTCAGATTATTTACCACAGAATCAGTTCTGAATCATATAAACGTTTCCTTAAACACTGACAGTAAATATTACAGTTTTGTTTCAAGCCACCACCACAGTAAACATTAAAAACATCTTTCTAGTTTTGGACACTCATCTCCAGCTTTGATTCGTCTTCAGTCTGTTTCCATGAGGACAGACATAGTTTCCATAATTTCCCAGGACTGGGATAAATAATGCCAGGTTTAGATATGAGCTAAAAGTCAACATTTGGGACATTTTGCTGTGTTTGTTGTTTGGCTGTTTTGCCTGAATTCTGTTAATTATGTTCTGTCTGTTTTTAGATGTGTTGCCTGAATTTGTTTTAGTTTTTTCTTTAAACACTTTTTCAAACAGATTTTTTTAAATGTATTTTTTCCTTTAATATTATCAACAGAGTTTTAATTTCATGATGTAAATTCCCTGATTTGACTTTTTTGTGGCCTCTTTAAACTAAACTGGACTGAATTTTTTACACCAAGTCAGAAACATGACGTTTATTTTTGATCTTTTCAGCTGACAAACAGTTTTGTTCCTCAAACACCGAGCAGGAGACAATTCTTTAATCCTGATTGGTTAAACACAAACCTAAACTTGTCACACATTAAGCTGCTTTTTTCTCTTTTTAGTGAACGTTTAAAGGAGTTCCTGCATCATTTCACTTCAGTAGCTCAGCTCGAAATGTTCTCTTCACGTTTCCATGAGTCTAAAACAAACTGCAGCAGGAACTTTTTGTCCTGTTTTACATTCCTCAGCAACATAAGAACACTTCACAGGGCATCCACTATCTGAGAGCGATGCAGGGCCTGATCGGAGGGGAAATTCCACAGCGGGCTGCTGCGCTGTAATTGGATGCAGCTTTGCGCTCAGGCCGCCGCCGCCTGAAACACGCGTGGATCTCGTTTGAAGCGGCGGTGAATTACGAACAGGGAGCGCTTTTAATGGAGCCCGCAGTGCCATTACTGATAAATAAATAAAGGAGGAAGTACACGTCAGCGCTCTGGGGGCGTGGCCTGCCCGTGAACCTCACACTGCCATTGGCCGCAGAACAGGAAGCGATTCCTGCCAAACTCTGTCTCTGCCCTCATCAACCCAAAATATGCCCCCCTCCACCTCCTCCTCCTCCTGCTGCTCATGATGTTCCCTCAGCAATGTCAGCGCGCACTGAAGGTGTGTGAACATTAACTCTTTAATGGACCCAGCAGCTCCAAGCAGCTCACACCACCGGCTGCTCCAAAATGTCTCCAGACTCGTTGCGCGTGTGGACGATGCGCGAAGAGCAGCAGCAGCACCTCGAGCTACACACCCTGGATGTCACCCCGGTGTCAGCCGCCGCCAGGTGGACACGTGATCCGAACAGATCCTGCATCAAGGCATCATGATGGAGCACCGAAACGCGTCTCCGGGTTCTTCCACAGCGCACGTGCTCAGCGCCAGCAGCATTCCAACAAAAAGGACCACTCCCCTCCTCAGGTACGGACAGCCCGGGTCCAGCAGCCCGGCCAGGGAGGCTTCAGGAAGCCTGGTTCTGGACTTCAGTCTGCTCAACATCACAGCTGCGACGCAACTCTTCTTCACTCCATCATCCAACAAGTCCTCCTGCGCTACAGCCGCAGCTGCGCGCTCTGGATCCGTCCCGTCGTCTGCCTGCCCCACATGCCGCCGGATTACGAGCAGTGACGAAGATGTCAGTCGGTTCTGGTCCAAAAACAGCCGCTGGATGAGGTGCAGCAGCAGCAGAGAGGAGGAAGAAGAGGAGGAGGAGGAGGAGGAGGAGGAGGAGGAGGGCGGCCTGGTGGAGGAAGAGGAGCCAACAAATAGGAGCTACAAGGTACGGGGAGGTGGAGAGGATGCGCAAAGGAGGAGAAGTGAGAGAAAGGGAGGATTATGTGTGTGGTGGAGGGCTGATTAAACATGAAAGGTGGATGATGTGAGGAAGAGGAAGGAGAGTGGAAGAAGGGAGAATGAAAACAGAAAGGGGGAGGAGACTCAGGGAACAACAGATGGAGGTGGACTGTTAAAAAAACGAGCCGGTGTGGCACAAACAGGAAAGCAGCAGCAGCAGACGGGCCGGACGGGGGGCGGTGGTGTCAGGGAGCTCGGCCATGGCAGCAGCCGGAGGGGGGGAGGCTGTTTGGTCTGGAGGCGAGACAAGGTGACTCCTCTGCTCTCCTTCCTGTCTGCCGCGCTCTGCCCGTCTCTGGCCGTCTCTATTTGGTTTTATGGCGGGCTCTTAAAGACAAAGAGAGCCATTTTGCCACTTCTCTCCCTGAAATGAATTTATTGCTCTGCCAGGATGGAATGGCCTTCTTCCCGCGTCCAGCAGACGGACAGCAGGAGCCGAGCGAGCAAACTGTAGGAAAACCCAAACACAGAGACGTTTGTCCCGGTTCTGCTCGCCTGTGGTTCCGCTCAGAAAAAACAATAAAACATTCCGTCCTATTTGGACTCATTCTGTAAAAAATAAAAATAAAACTAAAAATAAAAATAAAATAGGCAACTAAAGAATTATTATAGAATAAATTAACAGTTAAATTCAAATAACAGGTTTAGAAGTCTAAGGTTTTATTTTTTGCGTGGAATCCAACACACACACACACACACACACACACACACACACACACACACACACAGCTGATTATTAAACATCTATGTCTCCATTTTTTTAAATAAATGTAATTAATGCAGCAGATAGGTGCAGATTCCATTTTTAATGAATGAGAGGTTTCTTTCCTTCTCAGGCTACAACACGGTTCGGGGGTTCGGGTTCCAGCCGAACCAACAAACACCTTCTGATTCTTTCTTAGTTCTAAAGCTGCGCTGTTTTTTATTTATTTTTTTTTTCTTCCTTTAAACTTTAAAATCTATTTTTTAAACCAGACAAACTGCAGGTTTTTGTCAGTTTGGCGCCTTTATTTACAGAAGATTAAATCTGTTCTCTTGCTTATTTTAGCTGAACCGAATCTGGACCACGGGCCGAGTTTAACTGCTGCCAGCTGCTTCATTTTTAAGTCTAACTTTATATTTTACATTTGCCTCAGATAGACTCCTGTATTTTTGTTTAAAAACTAAAATAAATTAAAATACATAAATACAACAATAGGATGTAATAAATCCGTTTCCTTGGATCAGAGCTGGAGTTCAGTGGCTGTGATGGTGAGTTTAAATAGTGAAGAAAACATTTTTAAATATTTAAAAAATCAGTAATTTCCCAGGCCTGGGATGAATGAAATATTTTTCTGTTCTGTTCTGAAACTTTGTGCAAACGCGCGTTCGTTTGACTGTTTTTGTTTTGTTTTGTTTTTTTACAGCATCCCATAATATGCACCATAGGACTGTACAAATACGTTCTGATTGTATCTGTGCGGCTCAGAGAAGCTCAATAAAACGGGATTTAAACCTGGTGCAGTAAAACAAACGACGTGCACATGATCTTCCTGCCGCAGCGCGCAGTTATTTATGAATTCTCTGATTTAACCTTCAGATCCGCGGCTGAGAGAGAAACCAGAGATCCTCGGGCAGGAATCGTGGGATGGGAGCGATGTCACCGTAAATTATAATTATTAAACCATAGGTTTCGGTCTAAAACGAGTCTGAGTGCTCACAGAAAGGGAAAGTTGAGGTTTAATCCCTGCTGCTGCTCTCAGCTGTGCGCCGCTCTGCGCGCTGTGGGAGCGTGTTGGTGGAAGACAAAGAGGCCGAGCGGGTTGTTGGCTAAATATGGCGACCTGTGGATGTATGAAACTGATCTTAGGCTCGAGTAAAACAAATGTAAAAATTGTGGAAACAGCTGGGAGAGGATTCCCCGATGTCACAAATAGCGCGAGTGTGTGTTTTCTGCCGTGACTCGGGTTGAAGGCCGCGCGTAAAGGCGCGCTGAGTCTCTCCAGGACGCACTAAATCAACAATAAATAAATAAATGAATAAATAAATAAAATGAACTAATCTGTGTTCATGTGGTGGACCGGTACCGGCTGCTCCTCTGGTTTTTATTCAGTAATCTGTCTCGTGTCTGCTCCTCAGATCCTTCATGTATTTATGATCCGCGTTGTTTACTCGGAGCCGTTTGTTGTTCTGCTGCTGATCCACATCTGATTGGTTTAATTCTACCAGAATCATAAACTCAGGATTAACGCCATCATTCAGTAACGTGATGCTGAGCTTCGTGTTGTCATAAATATTAGGCTCCTCATCCAAATATTATCAGCAGCGTGACGTGATTTGCAGCCGCTGAACGTTTCAGCGGATTTCTGTGGAAGCGACGGAATAAAATCAGCAAACACGGATTCCTGGTTTTATTTGTTGTGCTGCTGCGTCTCAACAAACTTCATCCGTATCGTGTGTGTGTGTGTGTGTGTGTGTGTGTTCATCAGACACAAGATGAAAATGAACTCTAACCAGGTCTGCGCCTTTTTCCAGACCAGAAGGAAGAAATAGAACAACTTGTTCCGTGTAAAGAACGTTAAACTGACGTTGTTCTGTGGTTCTATGTTGTCTTATTTATTTCTTATCAAACACGTACATGATGAGTGTTTAAATTATAATTATCCTACATAATTGTTATAATTATTATTAGTTTCATAAAAATTAACTAAAAGTAAAATGTTGTCCCGTTAAATTAAAAGCTGACTGTTGGATTTAGTTTCTTTATAATTTCTTGTTTTGCTTTATTTTAATCATTTTAAATGATCAGAGCGTCTCTGCTGCTCCCAGATGAGGCCGCGGGTCTCGGTGGCGGACTGCCCGCCTCTCGGCGCCTCCTTGTCGGCCAGAGCCGACAGGAACAGGCGCTGTTCTCCCAGCGAGCAGCGAGGCTCTGGAGCAGCAGAAGGAAAATGGGTTCAACCTGTACCTGAGCCGACAGCGCCGCCTGGAGATCAACACGAGCGTCGACCTGACCGGCGTCCAGGTGATGATCCAGCTGCAGGACCTGAGGATGAAGAACGAAGCGCCGCAGCTGCATCACCTCCAGCATCCAGGATCTTCTTCCAGCGCGCACTGCAAGGAGCCGGAGAGGATGAGGAGGAGAGGATGAGGAGGAGAGGATGAGGAGGAGAGGAGCTGTGGCTGGAGCTGGAGCTGCTTATGGACACACAGCAAACACACCGGGAACGAGCTGCAGCTCCGTGACACGGACAGGACGAGGCTCAGCGGAACAAGCTCAGGTCATCTGACCTTGTGCTGTTTCTGTGGGGAAGTGGAGAAGGACAGTCTGACATGACGGTGGACATCAGATGGAAGCTGCTCCTGCTGCTTTCCAAACACTGGAGCTTTTTTTTCTTTTTTTGGATGCAGTTGTGAACATGATAAATTCCGTCTCTGACCTGAACTCCTGCTGCGGACGGCGGTACTTGGGCCTGCTGGACGGTCCAAGGCGGAGCAGAGGAACCGAGCCGGAGCCGTTTGTGAGGAAGGAGACGCTTCAGAGGGAAGTTCAGGCTCATGGTGGGCTGCTGGCTGCTTCTCTGTTTCTGATTCTCTGCTCGTCGCTCCACGTTCCTCTCCTAAAAATATACCTCATGTGCTTTTTAAATTATCTGTATTTATTTATTTCTCTATTTTCCATCCAGGCAGCCCGGAGCCGGCGGCCTTCAGCTCCCGGTGAGTTTCTGCCTTTTTGTTTTTCTCTGTGCCAGAGGCAGGATGTTGTTCAGGGAGAAGGCCGCGTGATGGCTGCTGACTGGACATCATCACTTTATTTATCATTCATTCAGGTCTGAAGGGTGTCCAGGAATCACGTAAACAGCATTTATAAACGGCCTCCAACAGTCTGACGCTGCTTCATAAATTCATTCCAACTCATTCACACCAGTGCTGGAGCCGTGCTGTAGAATTAACTGAATTATGAACTATTTTAAATCCAAGCAGCTCTCCTGCACTGCTTTTTAAATTAAAACATATTTCAGACAATCCTACAACCTTTCTATATTATCAAAATAAAACTTTTTCTTTAACTATATATATTATATATTTATACTCAAACAAACTGATTGTCTTCAACATTTTAAGCATTAATATTATCACAGAATAATTAAAAGCACATTTTAAATGCTGCCACTCATTAGCCATACACTCAGAATAAATGATTAATGCTTCAACCTCCTGATGGCAGAACATCAACATCCGGCTTCAGATGAAACCAACATCTTTATTCTCCTGCTGGCCTTGAATTGTTCCTTAAAATTAATTATCACTGGAATCAGCCTGTGCTGAGTTTCATAATGCTGAATAGTGAAAGAACATTTCAGTGTCTTTACTCAGAAGCTTTAAACAGTTTTTAACATTTCAAATAAAACGTTTTCAGCCTGAAATAAAAAAACAGGAAGTTTAAGAAAAGTCCATGAATTTAAAAACTGTGATAATTTTAATGAACCTCGTTGAATTCTTTTAAAGCAGCTGCTGTGAGCTCTGCTAATGGAGGTGTTTCTGCCTTTAACACGCTGGAATCCCATAATTATGACATGCAGTAATTATGCATCCAGAAGCCTGTGTGTTTGTCAGCTCAGGAGAAATTAGCAGCTGTAATTTGACTTAAAATAAACCAGCCTGTGAGTCAGAGAGAGTTCAGCCATGAGGCACGAGCAGTCCGCTTTATAAACCGTCTTATGTGAAATAAATACGAGGCTTTTCCCTTTTTAATTATTCCTGTGTAGAATATTTAGACGAATGGCAAAACGTGAAAACACAACCAGCAGCAGAGCTAATGCTAATGCTAACACTAGGACTAGTGCTGGAGCTGCTGTGGTCCCAGCAGAGGTGATGCAGCAGGATCATCAGTCACAGCAGCACAAGTGTCTAAATCACACTCATTTCACGTTTGTGCTGAAGGAGGGAATCACAGATCGTCTCTGTTGTTTTCTACGGAGTGGATTTTGTGACTCACTCTGGTGTGTGTGGGAAACATGTTTCCTGTGAGAGCTTTCTAATTTCTATTTCTGAATTTTGAAAAGTTCCACTTCCCGTTCCCTGAAGCCGGAGCTACAGATGGTGCGTTAGGTCCAGCTCAGAGAGGCCCGGATCCAGAGGCTTCACTGTCTGGTCAGTACAAACAGGAGACACTGATTCAGATGACTGAGATTATCACAGCAGTACACTCAGACAATAATAAAGATTATAGGAAGGAGTTCCAACCAATTAAATGTTGTTCTTTTAGCACTGAGGAATTCTGGTGGACCGGTTCCATTGGCTTGGCTTGGACCAGCTTTACTTCTGTGAACATTAGATGGGCCGACCCGGTTTAATGAAGTCAGGCGCAGCTCTGGGAAATAAGCTGAATGAACACGAGTATATTGAGTCGGACCTACGAGCTGCTTGCTGCTGATTAAAGACGTTTAATTGGTGGAAATACTTCTGATCATATTCTACAGTTGACTTTTGAGCAGATCGACTCCGTTTATGAATCAAATAAATGTGCGGTTGTTGACTATCATGCAGAAACATGATTTAATCGTGTGCATCCTGTAAACATGGATGCTAAACACGCTACGTTAGCATCAGTGCTGCTAGCAGTAGCAGCAGCATTACTGCTAATAATGCTGGCTTCACGTCAGAAGCTGCTCGGTTGCATTCGAGGCCTGAATGAAGCATCACAGCTTCCTAACGGTGACATCAGGCTTTATGGCGGCCATCAGACGCTCTGATCGGCCTGCAGTCAGGGCTCCTGTGGTCGCTGCATTTCTCTTTATAGACACAGTAAATAACTGTTGTCCTGCTTCCTGACTGATCTGGGTTAATGGTCGGAGTGGACTCGGCTCTAGACTATCATCTTACAGCACATATCTGCCCTCCTGACTGGGCCGGGCTGAGCTGCTGGGAGTCCAAACAATAGGAAACGGTTCTAAACGTTGCTCCGGTCAGAAACGTGAACCCGTTGGGATGGCAGAACCCCCCCATGGTCCTCACCCTGACCGTCACCCTGCTGCAGCGCCGGCTGAATGTGACACTCTGAGCTGTTGTGTTGCATGAGAAGCGACCCACAGGGCTTCAGCGCCGGGCTTTGATCAGGAACACATGGCTGAACTTCCTCTGCTGCAGCGATGGCCAGCTGCTGTCCGTTTGTGAGGAGAGGAAAAGAAAAGGCGCAGAGCTAAAGGAAAGCCATGCCGACTGTAACTCACTGGAGGGGGGAGAGAGAGAGACAGGCGGGAAAACAGGAGGAAATAAACAAGAGCAGTAAATGGAAGAGGAGAGCAGAGGACAGTCATAAAGAGGGAGGGAGGAGGACGGTTCCCGTGCTGCAGGTCTGCAGGCGCCATGTTGAGACGGCAGCCGTTGTGCAGCGCCACGCTGTCTCCGGCTGCCTCGCTGCACGTCTGCATGGCGCTTTGCTTTCCTCTGTCTCTCTCCCACCTTTACTTTTTACCACGGGGGTAATTGACCAACCAGTTTATTGGTGGTTGGAGGAAGTGGAGGAGGCGGTTGTACAAGTGGTGTGTGTTACTGCATAGTGTGGTTTTACGGTGGCCGAATTGCCCCTCATTGCCTATTGGTGGTCAACAAAAGACACTCCAAAGGAAGGTTTGCGCCTCCTGGAAAGTCTGCCTCCTTTGTGGTGCTTCCTGTCTGTTGTGTTCTGCTCTTAACGTCAGCTTTATCTCCACAACGCACACGACAGATGCAGCTTTACTTTCTTATTTACCCCTCGCCTGATCTGTACCTTTAGCTCTTCTGTTCACTGACGCACATGGCAGCTGACCTCGCCTCTCGGTTTCCTCACAGACTTCATCATTTTGCTGCTTCAGATTATCGTAGAACAGCTCGAGAGGTTTCCAGACTTCTTTTCGCATCAGGGTCACACAGTTGGATATTCATTAAGCCGAGCAAGAACCTGGTGCTGAAGGGATTTTACTTGTTAGATATGATTTACGGCAGCAGTCTGACCTCCTGCTGCTGGATTCGGTCACATGCACTCTAATCATTTGATTATAACCAGAGGAAGGCAGCGCTGCAAGTCTTGCAACTGTCACATAAAAACCTAAAGCGAGTTATTGTACTTGCGTGACAGTTCAACTGTATTTCAATTAACGTGGATTTGTGCTAGTCAGTATTTCAGACGACTCTTGGCATACGTTAGACTCAGTCTCCTGTAGGTGTGTCAGCTCTGGGCTACAGTGTGAGATGGATGTGAAGCAGAAGGTGGAGAACATCCCTGAACCAGCAGCTGTTTGGCTGAAAGTGAAAGTGAAGAAAGAACGTAACAGGGAAACAAAAAGAGACCGAGAAAGGAGCTCCGTGAAGCCAGAAACCTCAGAAAGATTAAACATTTTAATATGGTTTTACCTTGTTCCAGTGAAGTCACGGCGAGTGCTGCCGGCGGCCTTCAGAGGCAGCAGGAAGGCAGACATAGATGCACAGTTTTCTGGGGCTGTGCTAACTCACGCTAAGGTGCACATGCAGCGTTCAAAGTCCCTCAACCTGAAGGGAAAAAAAGTCCCACAGTTTTATGAATCCATTTTACAAACACACAAGAACCAGATGAAGGACAGGACGAGAGAGCCTGGAGGGAAACAAGGAGCTGAGCACAGACATGCAGCCATCTGCTAGCGCACGGCTAACGTCCGTACAGTTGGTCCTCTGGATGCTCTGCTCAAACAAACAGGATCCGACAAACGCTCCAGCTGTGCACGCCTCTGTGGACGATGACCACTGAGCTGAGCTTTAAAGACGTTAAAGGATGAACAGCTTTGATGTTATTTCATTGGTGTGACTGTCAGACGTCATCACGGCCGTTACAGCCGGACGCAGCCTCGACCGTCCAGCTGTTTGTCTGCAGGTAGAAACTGAGCTCGTCGTAGTAATAGTGAAATATAATATTAATTAAATATAGTTCTTGACCACATTCCTGCTCGTTGGCGGACAGCAGATTGCGGCCCAGTGCAGAGGAACCAGACTGAATGATCCACTGAAGAGGCAGAACGTAGACGAGGAGACTTTAACTTTCTTTAAAGTACTTCATGAACCACAAGATGAACGTCCTGATGCCACCAAGTCTCGACATTCTTTCTCAGCGTCTCAGTGTGCCTCCTCCTTCTGAACGTCATCTGAGCGGTGACTTGGAGCCTCCAGCTGTTTACCTCAGCAGACAGACTCCTGGTGTTCACATGGCAACAACATGAGGTCCTGATAACTGGCTCTGTTTGGACCTATCAGGTATTCTGAATCTGAACCAGTGATCCTGTTCTTTCTACTGAGCACAGTGTCCGTCCTTGAACACAACATGTCCGGTTAGACCTGGTCCACATGCTGGTAGACAGCAGAAGCTCCTCTGTTCTGTCAGTGACTGTAGATTCACACCTTCAGGACAACACACACACACACACACACACACACTTTGTATTGGATCCAAGCAGGTTCTGTTTACGTCTCAGTGAACTTCCAGCGGTCGGCCTGTTCACGTCACAGTAACCTCAGTAGCGTACGAGTCTGATCTCTGTCTGGGCCAGGCCCAGCCCGAGAAGATATCTGTGACCCGAACCAGGAAAAGCCCAGTTTAGCTGGTCATGAGATGACTCTGTCCCTCTGGGCCCAGCGCTGCCTCGCTTTACCTGTCACCTGAATCACTTCTACATCTGTGAACTGATGGTTTCTCCGGTTTGTTCTTGGACGTCCAGCTAAAGAATCAGGCTAACGATGTTCTGGTGGCCCTGAACGCCTCTCAGGCTGAAGCATGTGACCTCCAGCTTCAGATCGCTCATCTGTTAACCCGACCTATGGCACCATCTGGACCTGAAACTCATAGTTTGTTAGTTTGTGCTCATAGTAAGGTCTTTTTTTAAAAGGTTTTGAAAGGTAAAGACGATGTCATCATGATAACCACGTCTACCGGCAGCCATGACGTCAGTGCTGGACAATCCCAGCTCCAATCTGAAATTAAATGAAGAGACTTTTATGTCCAGCATAGTGCAGCTACAATGTGATTAGCATCAGGCTAAGAGCACGGTTTGGTCAAGCTACATAAACAAATTTAAATCCTGGTCCAACCCTCAGTACTGAAGCACAAGGTCGTACAAATAACTGACCTGAGATCTGTCCTCATGACAAGTCACCCCAATAAAACATCATCCAATCAGCTAGAAGTGCAAGCAGCTTATTAAAGCATGTTATTGTGATGGCGCCATCTAGTGGCTGTAGATCAGATGGGAAGTGACGCAGGTACAGACCCGTAACAACCAAAAAAGTAGCTAAAAAAAGTTATCAAATAAAATAAAAAGTAAAAGCAAAGAAAACGCTTCTTTAGCCGTGACTGCTCTGTAAACTTATGCTAATTATCATGGTAACCATGGCAGCAGAGAGCTTAAACCAAACTCTGTTTTCTGAACCAAAGGAAGCTGCTCTTCTGACTAAACCAATCCAAAGAGAGGTGAGACGATCTTTCTGCTGTATCTGGTGACGCCAGTAGAGGCGCTAATTCAGGAGACGTGGACACGATGTCGGGCAGCCGCCCAGTACGGTTGTTCCAGTCGGAGACATGTTGATCTTCATTCTGCTCGTGGTCGCGTTCCTCGTCCCAGCATGATGAGACAGAAGGAATCTGAGTCTTTATCCTCCGTCCCTCCTCCAGCTCCTGAAGCCTCGGCGCTCTCTGGCATGTTTCAAACAGATCTTCTGACAAAAACATGACACATTTTTCAAGCTGATGTTTTTTTTTAACAGCGCTAACCTCGGTGACAAATGCAGTGCAAATCCTCTGAGTGCTATCCCCCGCTTCACCCGTCTAATGTGAGGCAGCTGCAGGAGATAGCAGGTTAGCGTTAGCAGCCACATAATCCAGCTTTGATGCAGCTGTAGGACAGAGAGAGGAGAGCGTAAACAGGGAGGCCGATCAGATGAGATCAGATTACAAAGAGAAGCGGCGGATTGCATGCTACGTCGCCTCCAGTCGGCTCCTTGGGAATCTGTAGGCAGATTTAATCCAGTGTGGGAATGGAAGACTCTGCCGCTAACAAAGGAAACCACAACACAGAGCGATAAAGAATGTTAATGCAGCAAATAGATATTTTTGAGAAGAAGCTGGGCGGACCATAAACTGGATCAGAACAGTGTTGACTTTATGAGGAGCTGATATAAAGGAGCATATATAGAAGTTGTAGTTTGTCGCTGTTGTAGGAGCGTTCTGGAGGCCGTTCTCACCATTTCACTGACTTTGATGTAAATCCCGATTCTGTTGCAGACGAACCAGCTGGAGCGTCTCCATGACGACTGCCGTGACTGGAGTCGGTGGATCCATCCAGGAGCTGTGTGACGTAGGTAGTTTCAAGTTGTTGGGCTGAATGCTTAAGATCACAGGAACCTGAAACTGCCTGAGTCACACCAGCTGCATGCCGACGGCCTGAGCCCAGGAGGACGCCCAGGGGGACGCCGGGAGGAGGACGCCCAGGAGGAGAACGCCAAGGAGAACGCCAGGAGCAGCCAGCGTCCAGCCCAGCACCTCCTCTATCACCAAACGCAGGACTCTGCTTCCAAACGGACGCTCAGTCTGATGGATAAAACAAACTGCAGCCGGTTTTAGACTGGTTGCTTTTGCTCAAAGCCACATGTGAACTCAGAACACATGCTCTTTGAATTTGGGATTAAAGTGGATACATGGTGGTTTTCCCGTCTGTTGCTGCAACAGTAGCCTCAATAAATACTGGTTCTGTTTGCTGCAAGGTGCCTCCAAATGTCTTCATGTCGTCTCTGCCTGGTGTCCACAGACTGACACTCGTGTGCTGTATGCTGCTGTCGGGTTCGGGTTCGGGTTCGGGTTCGGGATACAGTCCTGCTCTCACGTCAAAGCCCATGTGATGATCCGGCGACCGGCTGCTGAGCGGTTCAGCCGTCTGTCCGTTTACAGTGACTCTATGTGCAGACAGACTGTAGCTCAGCCTCCGTCTCTTTGATGGAACGCTGATGAACTACAGCGAGCGCTATCTCACACTCAGCAGGTGTTGAAATTACACGTCTAATGAGAATCAGTGCAACCAATAAAGTCGCTTCAAAACAATCCCAAACTTTATTAAACAGCTTTTTTTCTCCACATTAAGCGGTTCTGTCGGCCCAACTTAATCTGTTTGTGTTGAGTCAACATAACTCATCAGGGTCCATTCAACTTATTTCCAATGAGTCAGGTTCTAGTTAATTTAATCGGGCTGGCTGATCTAAAAACTGATGGTAGGAAATTACATTTATCCAAACCCGTTAAATGAAGCTGCTGATTTAGTCACATGGAAATACTTTAATTAGGTTAATCCAAGTAATAACTTTAATTTAATTGAAGCTCAGAGTTTGCAGCCTGCTTGGTGTCAGGATGGAGATCCAGGACAAACCAGACCAAATGGACAACAGAGTTTGAACCTGGAACAACACAAAAATAAAAATATCGCTTCTGTTTACATTATTTATGAGAAGCTGACACAATATAATGAAAGAATAAAGCTCACTGCTTCCTCCATGTGACAGAACCACGACTCTGATTTAATCTTTTAGAAAACAAATAAAAAGCAGCTTTAAAAAAAAACAGTCCAAGATGATCCGTCGGCAAAGTTTTGATTCAAAAAGTGGAAGCTAGTGAGCTTAAGGTAAAGCTTCAGTGTCCATCCATCCATCATCTATACTCCGCTTAATCCTCACTAGGGTCATGGGGGGTGGAGCCTATCCCAGCTGACTCAGGGTGAAGGCAGGTTCACCTGGACAGGTAACCAGTCTATCACAGGGCTACACTTAGAGACAGACAACCAAGCACACTCACATTCACACCTACGGACAATTTACAATCACCAATTAACCTCAGCATGTTCCGGACTGTGGGAGGAAGCCGGAGAACCCGGAGAGAACCCACGCTGCACGGGGAGAACATGGAGACTCCACGCAGGAAGATCCCGGGTGTCCTCACCGGGACGCCAACCGGCGACCTTCTAGCTGTGAGGCGCTAACGGTGCTAACCACACCTTGCAGATTACCGTCTCAATAAAATACAAACCTAACAACCAGACGACTCCTAGATGATGCGTAACCAACACTATGTGAACTAAATGTCTCCCAGAAGCTCAACTGTTGCCATGGAAACTGTCCAAAATATGGTTTTACACTTTTTTTTTATAAACTGTGCACCGTAGCTGCAGCATCAACTACAGCTTCTACTCAGCGTGGTCAGAAGGCTGCAGCTGGTTTATTCCAGTCCATCAGATTAACTCCACAACAACACCAGGCAGCTGTCAGTCACACTCCATCCTGAGACGTAAGCAGCTGAAATAACTGAACGGACCTGTGGGGACGTACAGAACCTCACAGGGGTCCGTTTGGGCTGTTTAGTAGAAAACATGTGAACCTTTCCTCCACACACGGTTCAGTCAGACCAGGTCACCGGCTTCATGTGCACCGTGTGGACTCCAGAGACGTTCAGGACGGGACGGCGTCACACCTCAGCTCCTGCCCCTGGTGCTTTGTGTGATGACAATGTGCCTGAAACAACAACAGGAGTTCATACATGCCAGCGTTTTGGTTTGTTTTGGTTCGATCCAGCAGTTTACAGCTTAGCTTAGCTTGTAGCGTAGCTTGTAGCGTAGCTTGTATGAAAAGCCTTTGCAGTAGCTGTGCCTGATGTTGCTCTCTAGACAGAATGCCTGGTTCAGAGTGATAAATATCCATATAGCATGTGTCGTTCACTGCACAAGGCCTGAGTCTGTGGCGCTGACGAGGTCACGGTAAATATGTTCAGACTAGACTTGTTGTTTTTGTAGAAAAAGACTTCAGGTCGTCCACTTAAACAGCAGCGTTCAGGCTCAGAGCTTAATCCAGGATGTGGCTCCTGTAGCTTAACGTAAAGGCTGCATTCATGTCCGTCTAAAGCTTAAATAAATAAGACGTAATGTGTTAATTACTGAGCTGCAGAGGTGCTGCACAAACCCCAGCTAGTCTCCCTCTGCTCCCAGGCTTCATGCTAAGCTAACCACCTCCTGCTTTAGATTTAACAGAAAACATGAGAGCGCCATCAATCTCCTCGTGTAGCTCTGAACAAGAAAGCGACACAGTCCGGTTCTCACAATGTCACCGATTCACGTGAACCCTTGAACTTCACAGATGAGTCCATGGCTCAGTCACGACGCTGTCCGGCGGTGCAGCCACACGTCGTCCAAACCTGCACAAGTCTGTTGAAATGCCAGCGTAGAACCCAAAGTTTTCAAAAACAACAGTTGTGCCAAATGGAATTTTGGTAAAATGGTCTGAAGTGATGCACCAGACGTGTACATTAGCTCAGTGGAGCAGCCACTCCTGGGCTCGTCAGTGTTTTAATAATTAATTCATATGATAGAGCTTCAGACAGCGCCGTCTAACGATGTGGAATGAGGGGATTTTAACAACCTAAAGCGACATAACGGGAGGAAATGAGGGACAAATAAGTGCCCTTGATCGTTGCTAGAGTAATGAAATGTTGTAAAACCGGAGATATTTGCAGCTACGAGGAGCTGTTTCATATGTCAGAGTCCATACGTTCATCACAGCTGCCCTCACTCTCCATCAGTCCTACATGTACCAGCTAACCAGCCACACAACACACACATGGCACGCACATTCACACACACACACACACACACATTCACACACACACACACACACACACACGGATGCTGTCGTCGCTGAGCTAACCACGTCCTGCCTCCTGCTCTGTACTCATTAGCTTAAAATGACAACTCATGCCTTCAGCGTGACCTCAGCTACATCAGAGATCAATGGTGCATCAGCAGAGGATGAGGTCAACTCTGGTGCTGCTCAGGTTTGTATCAGAGACCAAGAATATGATCACCGTTGCTTTAGCACAACAACATATGAGTCACAATAAAAGCACCAGAGCTTTGCAGCCAGTTTCCCAGTCAGGTCTTTGTACCTCTCAGATGTTCCTTTACTAATATTCTGTAGTATTTCTACATGTTTTCCGTATTTCTTCCTATTCTTAAGAGAAAGTGTTTCTCCAGCCGGGCCGGCCTGCAGCAGCCCAGCAGCTCTCCGTCTGTCCTGTGAACCTGCCTCCAGTCTGTGTAAACACGGTTAATCTAACGGCTCCACGGCTTGGCTTAGGCTAACAGCTAAGTGTGTTTAAAATTAGCTTTCACCCATGCAGGATCTGTCTCTTTAAAAGAAAACTCTGGTCATCGCAGAAGCTAAACAAATGATGGTGCGTCTCTCCCTGTGTGTCTGAGTCAGAGGAGGGTCAGATGGAATCGGCCTGAGCTGCTCCTCCTCGTGCAGCCGCTCTCGTACTGAGATGATAAACGCTGGCCCAGTTCATTTTCAAACATAATATGTTTTATGAAGTTCAACGTGCTGCCACGAAGCTGTAAATCTGTTCCCTCTCTTGCTCTCCTGTGTCAGTGGCGGAGGGTTTCTGTATAATTTGCAGTGCATTTAATAGCGCATTAACATTTCGCAGCCACAGTTCACTGTCTGGCTGCGAGCTGGCGCCGCTACAACAGCCCCTACAAGCTCTGCATTCCCTCAACATCACATGAAACACAGAGCGGAGATTGTTGTTGACACCCAGACTGTAAATGAAGCAGCTCGCTGTAAAAACTCATGGGGCATTTTATTGAAATCCACTAATGTTCAGTCCGTACCTCGACGGATGAAGATCAGTTTATTGGTACCAGCAGCAGAGCTGATCACCAGGTTCCTGCTTCAGCTCCAGCTCTCCTCAGACTGATCATACTGAGCGTTTCGTTTCATAATCTAAAACCACTGTGAGCTTGAAGTGCATCTTCTGACGACTTGAACTCACATTAGATCTGGATCAAGAATTCAGCAACAAATCAAGGCAAAGAAAAACATGAATCTCAAGCATATTAGCTGGAGTTCAAACACGGCCTCCAGGCGGGTTGTTTAAAGGACAAAGTGCTGATTTAAGCTTTAATTTGAACATGAAATGCAGCTCTTTTTGTACAGTTTAAAACTTTAAAGGACAGAGAGGAACAGGATGGACTTAAAGGAGCACTCCAGAAAATCCACTCATGAAGTTAAGTTCACTCAGTCAGCCGGAGGAGCTGCAGGAAGGTTCTAAAGTAAAACTGGAGCTGTGAGGATCCAGTGTTTTGGAGCAGAAGTCAGGATATCTTGGTTTTACCCAGATTTTAAATCAGTCTTTCTCACATTTCACAACTTCAAGGAAGTGGAACACAACATTTACGGAATCGCCCTTTAAATAAAGGGCGAAAAAAATATCACGCTGTTGTTTTACTGCTGCAGGAAGCCTTTTGTTGTTGCTGTATACAGATACTGCTGCGTTGCTGTAATTCTTACCCCAGCGTCGTATTTTATCGTCTAATCATGTGTTCTGTATGAGTGGGCGGCGCGGTGGTACAGCGGTTAGCGCTGTCGCCTCCCCTCGCCTCTGGATCTGAACCTGCGGCTGGCTCGGGCCTCTCTGTGCAGAGTTTGCATGTTTTCCATGTGCACGAGTCCAGAGACGTGCGCGGTGGGTTAACGGGGGGTTCTGAATCAGCTCTAGGTGTGACTGGCATCCTGCTCTCCTCAGATGGATCCAGGCCTGCACAGCTCTGGATGGTGGACGGATGCAAACATGTGAATGAATAAAACACACAGGACTCGTCTTCATTAGTAGAACTGATCCGGTTCATTCCAGCTAAATGTACTCAGAAACATGATGTGTTTGGTCATAAGGGCTCAGTGTGTTCCACAGAAGACCTGAACATGAACCACAGTGCAGGTCATGAGGCTGTGAGCACCTCAACACTCAACAGTTCAGCCTCATGCTTGTTTCTCTTCAGGCTGCTATCCCTAACCGTCCATCTCTGCTTGCTCCTGATTGGCCGCTCTGGATGCTCTTCTGCCATCATCTCCCCTCCTCGTAGCATCACTGCGGTGCTTCTGTGGACAATCACAGCTTTCTTCAGCGGGCCAGATCAGACCGTGAAGCACCAAGAGCAGCTCTCCCACTATGGCTGACATTTTTAGCGCCTAACCACGAGGGCCGTGTTCCTCCTGACACAAACCGCACAGTTTCTCCTCTCGTCACAAACAAGTGGGCTCAGAAGACGATTATTATTCAGATTCTTTCAGGAAACGCGGTCGTACCACAATGTCAGACTCGACTCCGTGAGAAGTGTGTGAGTGTTCAGAAACCTCAGCTGATGTAGTCGCTGCAGCACACGGGGATGGGTTCGGGTTCGGGTTCGGGACGGAGTCGCTGCTTCAGTAGATCAGACAAACAAGCTGAAGGCCCTGAGCAGCAGCAGCAGCAGCAGCAGCAGCAGCAGCAGCTCATGGATCACCGGGTCAGAACCGGCTCTTTGTGCTTTTAACAAAATTTGTGATGTCTTGAGGGCAATTAAAGGTTTTGCACATTATATATTTTCAACAAGTCAGTAAATCTTACAGTAGAGGAGGCTGAGCACCAAGGCTGGCCTGGTCCTCCTACCGAGGCATCACTCAGACAAACTGGACCTGCTGTGGGCTGTAAGAAGCAGAAACTGAAGCCGGCCGCTACCATCAGTTAGCACTCTCATCTCTGCTAATGTGACATTTATTAAGCAGAAAACAAGCAGGGAGCGTGATAGAAGGGCTCTCCTTAAACGGATAAAAGTTTAGGAACCTTCTACGGTGACATGAAAGAAGAAAAGCAAATTAAAGACGTATCATCTCCTTAATGAGCACACAGCCTCCCTACAAACCTAAATTAACTTCTCAGTCAGGGATGTCAGAGTGAGCTGAGCATCAGATGATAAATACTTCACACTGCGGCAGGCTTCAGTGAGCAGAGACATGTTCAGGCCACAAATGAAGTGTGACATTTTTCACTCGGGACAACATGAGCCGGAGAAGAAGAAGAATCCAGAAGAGTGAGACTGAAAGCCAGCAGCAGCCTTCTAATTAACCGGCTTCACAGAGGAGCACCGTGATCACAGAACCCAATATTAAACCAGAAACGTTTGTTCATCTCATCGTTCATGTCACGAGACACAGAAATGGACTTTTTAGGAACCACAGACTGCGACGTGAGGACGGGTTCTGCAGAAACCACCAAAGAAATGTTCTGAAGGATTTGGATGGAAATAATATGAAAGTGTGTCACCTGTGTGTTCCCATAAATGTCAACCAGGAAGAAAAGAATGACTCCATAAGCCTGTAAAGGAGCGATCAGAGGAAACCGCTGTAGATTGGTTCCTGATCTGCTAATGAGCGTTTGTGACTGTGATG
The DNA here is from genome assembly GCF_000690725.1 of Stegastes partitus. NCBI lineage: Eukaryota > Metazoa > Chordata > Actinopteri > Pomacentridae > Stegastes > Stegastes partitus. The sequence goes on from NW_007578578.1 coordinate 132,318, forward strand.
GAGAAATAAAGCCGTAACACAGACTGTTGCTCTCTGCATGTGTGGCAAGAAGACGTTTCTATCCTCCCTGACATGTGGAAGCCATCTCGCTGATGGAGCTATTTAATCCTCTTTTCTGAGGTAGTAAATCTCAGGAGGGAATCAAACACACGCTGCTTTTTGTTTTGTTGTTTTACATGAAAAGCAAAAAATAAAAGATTCACACCAAAACTGAAGAATTAAACTTTTCTGTATTTAGACATAAAGCATCATCAGTTCATTAACTTTATCCTGCTTTCTTTATTAACTATGATTTAGTTTATTTGTAGCTGACATGTGTATGTTATGCTGTGTTTTGGCAAACAGAAAGTAAAAGGTTCTGTTGGGTCACAGTGACCTTAAAATCTGACCTTTTCCCACCAAACTGGAACCAGTTCATGTCTGAGTGAATGTTTGTGCCAGATCTGATGAAGTTACCTCCATGCTGAAGCTGATTGATGACACACCTGAACACCTGAAGCCTCTGCCCCTCCCCCTGATCATCATTCTCATACAGTCCCTGAACTAAAGCTCCTGCAGCGCGGTGCTGAACTCACAGGACGGCGAGTGGCTCCTGGACACAGAACCGCCTGTTTTAGACCAGATTGTCTAAATTTATGAGTGTGTTCTTTCATTATTTTCCTCAGTAACAAATAAATTATCTTTGCATGTGGAACACATTAGGCCTGAATAAAGCCCTAAAGCGCACATGATGCTGGACCTGCATGTCTGGGCCGAACAGGGGAACACTGCAGCGAGGAGCTCCACTATCTGCGCACGCATGTGTTTGTGGTTACTGCTGGATGAGGAGGACAGCGTCCCTGGACATAAAAGACCTCATCCAGCAGAGAGTTTAATAAAGCAGGCTTTCATTGAAGCAAGATGATGCAAAATGTTGGAGGTAGCGTTCAAGAAGAACACACACACACACACACACACACACACACACACACACACACACACACACACACACACACACAAAGAGGGAGTCCACAGCAGCTGGACCCGGTGCCGAGATGCGTCTCAGGACATTTCTTGTCGCTGAGAGCTCGTCCCACGTCACGACGCGTTCCCGCTTCCCGCGCCGTGGAGGACCGGCCTTTAATAACTCTCCACTGACTTCATTTACAAAGACAACTTTACCATCTGAGCCGTAAAGAGGCTCGGGGAGAATGCCTGGAGCCTCTTCAAGCTTTTCAGCTGAGAAATATGATGCTGTACATGATGTATGAGGCCCAGGCATGGGGCCGTTATTAAAATATATAGCTCGTATCAATCACACAGGTTATCATAGTCGATAGGTTTTATTGTGAGGTAACAACCGGCGGCTTTTCATCAGAATGTGACGCCCGGATCAGTCACTGCAAATCACATTAGTAAGTGTTAAATGACTGTTTTATTAGAGCGCAGTTGGTGTTGTGGTAAATATTGGCCAAGAATGCAGATTAGATTTAAAGGAATTAGTGGTGTGAGGGTTTATTAAGCAGAAGCCTGGATCCCTCCTCATCAGGTACTTTTATCAGATACTAGAATTTAATTCATTAATTCATCCAGACTTCAATATGATGTAATGAGCAGAACGTATATTTAAAATAATAATAAACAATTATATTTAAGCTACTGCATATGCCGTGTGTGTGTGTGTGTGTGTGTGTGTGTGTGTGTGTGTGTTCCTTTTTTAACTATTGCTGTTAAATGAATGTCGGACACACACACTTCTCCAACAAACTGAATTAAATATATAAATTATAAAACATATACGAACAGACCACCGGATCTGACGTCATCTGTCTGTTTGTTTAAAATACATAAAGAACTTTAAATCAACAAGTTTTAGATTCAGCTCTGCAGCCTTGAATTATAGAACACTATAAAATGAAAAACTAATTTTAAAAAATAAATAAATAAATAAAACTAAACATTTGACTATTAAAGAGGGTTTAAAGCAGTTTTTACGCATCACAACAACCAAAGTTTAAAACACCATAAAGCCAAAAACAGGATTTCGATTGTGTTCCTTAAATTATAAATTTTATATTTAAATATTTAAAAGGCTGTTTGCGTTTTATGTCTCATTTAATATCATAATAAAGCAGCACTCACACACAGATACGTTACTGAGTTTAAAATAATCTTTTGAAATGAGCCCTTCTTTAAATAATAATAAACTGTTCTGGATCTAAATGACTGCGTCTTAATTAGTTATTTAAAAACATATCTTCATATCTACTTTGTTCCACAATCTGAATTTTCTTTTTAAAATTAAAAACATTTAAAATCCCGTCAAGGAGACATTCGATCTGAATCTGTCCCGGAACGTTTTATGTTTTAGTTTTTACAGCTTCTTCCACAGCAAAGTAAAAACACAACAATAGAACAGATCTTGAAGGTAAAATAAGATTTCTAATTGATTCTAATGCGCTGAGCTCTCCGTTCAGGGCGTGTTGCAGCCCAGACAATATATCACCTCCAAAACAGAACAAGCCGTGAGTTTGGGATAAGTATAGAGCTAATTATAAATCCTAAATTTATGCCTTCTAAATTCAGGTCCGTTAGTGGAAATGAAAGCTTTCGCTCCAGGAAAAGCAAATTACCACCTAGAATTCACGTCGGTATTTCAAATCAACAGAGATGATGGCGGCCTCGGCTCCTGACAGGGTTGCCTCGGTAATTTAAAATCTGTGAGAAAAAAACAAAAAAAGAAAAAACGTGCAATGCTGGAATGTTAGCTATTCTTTATGAGGAGCTCACGAGTTGCATAAATTATTCTTTTTAATGATCCAGCTCGTTTTATGGTTGTTCAACGGCTCCTTATGAGGGGATTAATATTGAATCGGAGCCTGGAACAGAGCAGGAGACGCTGTCACGGCCGTTTATTGTTCTGTAAATACCTTTACTGGCGGCTTGTAAACCTGAAACACTCTGCGCGGATTTGTTTAGTCACAGTCGTTTTAATGAACATCCGAGAACTTTGGTGTGAATTTCCCTGATGCTTTAAAAACGTGGCTGGAAATAAAACAGAGCGACCTGGAGCCTGCATGTAGCCCTCAGGACGCGGTACCGGCAGCCAAGGACCGGTTCCTGTGCGTAAAAATGTGACTGATGGAAAAATATCTTAACTTCATGATTTTGGACATTTTTGAATTTGTGGCCAAAGTTAAGTGGAACAAGACTCAGGATGTTGTTTTTGTTTTTTTGAAGGAGCCCCACGCATTTCTCATCGTCAGCGCACTAATTATGAATATGTGTGCGTGTGGAGGGGGGTGGGGGTGTGTGTGGGGGGGTCTTTGTCTCAAACGTCTTCTGTCACAGCACTGAGGCAACGTGTAGAAAATGAAGGTGGTTTGCAGATAATGTCTTCAAGCTTTTCAGCGCCAGTGTCTCCAATTAACGCGCTGTCTGGTTGGCAGCCCGGCCTGCAGGGCGGAGGCCCTCCGAAAATTAAAATTCCCACAGCCTGCGGTCTGAGCAGAGGCCATCTTGACTGAAAAATATCCCGAGCATCTACGACTGCAAAACAAAGTGGGTTTGTCCTCTAAACATGTCGGAAACGCCGCGCAGAGTTCAGGACTCTCGTGCTAAAGGTCTGATACTCAGGCTGTAACACTGGATTCAACATTTTGTGTTTCACTAAAGTGAGACTCTACAAAACACACAACCAACACATTCTCACGTATTTAATGTTTCTGCTGCGGACTGAGCCAATCAGGGCCACGACTTACATGTCAAGGTGTGACTTTATACAGAACTACAGCTGATGACGCATCCATCACATCAGCCTTCAGCGGACTTCAGAGTGTTCAGCCAGGCTTCTATGAGTCGCTGTAGTTCAACGGAAGCTCTCCAGATGAGCTGGAAATAGGTCCTTTAAGACGGAAGGACAGAGGAATGTGGCGAATTCAAGCTCAAAGGCCAAAGCTGGGCGCCAGAGTCGCAACTGATGTTTAAAGGATTCTTGGTTTGGGTTTGTGTCGCTGCTCCTGAAGTGAACACGCACCAGCCAGTCTCTGGTCCTCCTCAGCAGATCTGAGAGCTGCGCTGCAGTCCACCTTCAGCCTCGTAAATAATCACGTTAACCCCATAAGCAATGTGTAGTTCATATTTAATCGTCGTAAATAACGGTGTTGGCTGAATATGCGGCGCACAGATTGGATTTATAGCCCCGACCAGCAGCCTGCCATCTCCAAAGAGTCCAGAGCTCCACGTCTGTGATAATTATAAAGAAATATAAAGACTTACAATCCCGGTGACTTTGACAAAGGTCAGATGGAAGTCAAATGTCTGAGCAGTCCACAGCGATGCTGCGTCTCCAGTCTCCTCATTAAAAGCGGACGGATTGTATCCCTCAGACCCTGCTGGGTGAGTGTACGGGCGGACACCGGCAGCGCAGATCCCCCCGGTGCCTCCACCGAGCTCCGGTCCGAGCCGTGCTTGCTCGTGGCAGCCTGACCGATGAGTGAGAAGCGCCCTTCAGCCGCCCGGCCGGCAGGCAGGAAGGCTGCAGCAGCCTCAGTCGCGTTTACGGTCCGCACCACCACAGGCCATATATCAGCCCTATAAAACTAAAGCAGCCGCCCTGATGTAGGATTTTATTATGGTATTAAACGGACCCCAAAAAAAGTAGTTGAAGTAGTTTGCGCTGTAAAGACAAGCGGCATAACCACGCAGGACCCGATTTAATGGCGCTCGTTAACAAAAATGACTGTTAATCTGTCAATAAAAACAGAGTGGAGCGGCTCACGGCTCAGAGAAAAGCCTCCAAGTGGACCCAGAAAGCGGGTGAATAATTAAACATACCTGGGTGCGAGCTCTACCATCTATCTTGTCCTGGATGGAAGATATCTCTGCTTAAGTGTGGGACTACTGGTGCTGATACTAATGGTGTTTTAAATGCACACTCCCTGATGCTGGATTGATTTAAGTGATTGCTTGTGCACAATTCAGCAGGAGTGGATGTTCTCTCACTAATTCGTTTTTTTTTTTTTTCCAGCTTCACAGTGAAACACACGCGCATCTATTTTGCTTAGTTTAAAAAAAAAAGATAAATACATAAAAAATAATGGCGCCACTTATTTGTCAGCCATTGTCTCCACTTTGCATTTCATGCACAGTGTCCAGACGACGCATAATTTAACGGTTTTCTATAATTCCGGGCTGACAGCAGCCATAGATACACAGAGCAGATATACGCGCGGACTGTTCATTTTGCATATTGCATATAAACAAGACAATTTATTTAGAAGGAGGCAATCTATTAGAGAGAGACGGAGAGAGGAGAGAGAGGGAGGGAGAGAGAGAATAAGGAGGGGGGCGCGTGTGCACGATTGATTTACGCTCCATTGACGCTTTTTCAGGCTCGAAGAAAAAGTCCGGCCAATCAGTTTGCGCCTCTCGCACCGAGCCGACAAACCCCCGCGCGCCGTGCGGGGCTGGAGGCTGTAGCACTTTGTTTCGCTGTAGTGAGCAAGTTGTTTGGAAGGAAGGGGGCTCGAGGAGAGAGAGGGAGAGAGAGAGAGAGAGAGAGAGAGAGGAAGGGAGGGGGCGAGCTCGCAAAGAACAGAAGAGAAGAAGAAGAAAAAGAGAGAGAGAAGGAAAGAGAGGAAAATCTCGTAATGTCTCTCTTCTCCATTTAGTGAACTCGCGGCGTTTCGCAGATAATGTCCGAGAATGTCCATTTCTGGGACTTTGAGCAACTATTACGTGGACTCCATCATAAGTCACGAGAGCGATGAACTCTCAGCCCCGGCTCGCTTCCCCAGCGTCCAGTACTCTGGCTCCAGCTCCGCGGCGGCCGCGGGCGGGAGGCTGCCCGGCGGCGCTGCGCAGGCGGAGCATCCCCATCCAGAGTCCTATCCATCCTGCAGCTTCCAGCCCAAGCCTCCGGTCTTCTCCTCGTCCTGGAGCCCGTTCAGCCCTCACCACGGGGCCAGCGGCCTCCCCGCTGTCTACCACCCCTACATCCCAGCCCAGCACGTGCCCGCCGCGGACACACGGTACATACGCTCGTGGCTGGACTGCGCGCCGCGCGGCTCCGAGTCCGTCCCGGGGCAGGGCCAAACGGGGCAGGTCAAGCTGGAGCCGCAGCTCGGCCACCTCGGAGGAGAGATCCCACCCAAAATCGGCGGACAGCACCAACACGAGACCACCACGTACATCTTGGAGTCGACGTCCACGGCGGCGCGAGAGCTGAGCCACCATCCGAGCGCCATCCCGGGAGCAGGGTTCGAGGAAAATAAGGACATTTGTGAAGGGAGTGAGGACAAAGACGGCCTGGATCAAAGTAAGTTATTAAAGCAGGAAACGGGGCGCGGGAGAGGGAGCGAGAGCGCGCGGAGAGGGAGATTGTAAATGCTTTTAATGCCGCCATAAAACAAGAACAAAGAGCCGGAGAGAGCCGGAGAGCCCCCACCTTCTGCTCTCCAAGTTTACTGAGATATTTAGCTCGTATCGTGGCCGTGTCGGTGCTGCTCACTGGAGAGACGCGCAGGCTGCACGGACAGAGCAGATGAACAGGCTGTGTGGCTCCTCTGAGTTTCCTAAAGTAACACAGACTTTTAAAAAACTGGTAAATGGTTGAAAAAATAACTGGAAAAACCTCAAATATAATTTAAACATAAACTATAAAAAGGCATAAAAATGAACTGGTGTCCTCACATAGTCTGAACAGAACTCAGGGGGCTGTTGGGTCGTTTTTAGTATTTGCATTAAGCTGTTATTGCATCTCCAGAAGACAAGTGAGTGACAGGATGGAGGGTTTGGATCACCTGGCAACAAGCCCAGTTAAACACATAAAGCTGCTCCACGGCTCCGCGTTCAGAGAGATATAATAAATATAATATATATAATATATACCTTTATTATGGAGGCTGTTGAAGAGAAATGATTGGTGCGTCTGGAACCCGTTAAAGTTACAGCGAGGGGCTCGGAAGGTATATGATCTAAATACCGGCAGAGCAGAAGCAATAAATCAAAAACAAACCAAAAATAATAATCAGAAATCAAATGTCCCAGTTTGACCAGAGGAGCTGCTCAGTTTGGGTAACCTCCACACCGTCAGGACATGCGCACTTGTGTCCCCGTTAAAAAGCGCCTACCTTCAGATTTGTCTATTTTTTTTCTAACTGCAGGTACCTTATAGATCACAGGACTCTCATTATCTCCGTCACACACGCTCACACATGTGCTCGTGTCTGCGCTCCGTCGCTTTTTAAAGCTCCTCGCGCCAGTCGCTCTGTAACAAAGTGTCCCATCTGAGCTGAACGCGTCTCCACTCAGGATGCTTGGTGTGGAGGCGTCCTAGGCCACCTCGGCTTCCTTATCCCACCGCTTTACGCACGAACGAACAGTCAATACAATGTGGATAGATGAGCTCCGGAGCTCCGCCGGCGCTGCACCGGACAGGCCGGATTATGTGGTGTAGGTCGGGGTAACCAGTCGTATAATGAGGTGACGCTGGAGAGCCTGATGTGGCAGACACACACACACACACACACTATTCTCTGCTCTGGTTAGGCTTTGGACACATGTGTGCGCATTTCTCAGGAGGAGGAGTTGTGCATGTGTCATATTTAACCTCAATCTGCTCTCAGAATAATAATAATAATGATAATATTAATAATAATAATCCAATCTGTTATTTCCAAACAACACGCTGCGCTCCATCAGCTGAACCTCTGCACGTCTTCTTCCTCCTTCAAAAAAAAAAAAAAATCATCAAAATCATAGAGGAGCGGGGCCGTCCATCACTGACCTGGGCGGCTCGGAGCAGCAGAGCAGGCTAGATTAGTTCTCAATAGAGCAGAGGCCTCATAACTCAGCCTGCAGCGCGGACTCACTGCGCTGTGCGAGGCTCACATGTGAGGAAAGGGGGACAGTGAGGACGGAGAGCGCGGACTCTAAAAGCGCGTATAAATCTACACGGAGGGTCACGGAAATCCCACCGCGGCGCGTGATGGCGTTTCAAGCTGTAGCTGGAGGAGAGGTGGAGGAGTGAAGCGTGTGTTGTTTGCATGTGGAGGGAAGTGGATGTCAGAGGTCGTGATCGGGGATTTCTGACGCGCTTTTTAAATTCTACCAAATTATCATTCAGTGTAGAAATGAACGCAGCCTGCTTTCTCTTTCTTTTAAAGTGACTGAAGCTGCATTTGATTGGATATTTATTGGATATTTATTGGACTAAACGCTCCCGCGCCCTCCTCTGGGTTGCTGCTACAGTCTCACACGGTCGCCTGTGAGCTGCTGTTTTATTCATCTGCTCTGTAATAATCATAATATTTTACCTGCCACGGGTCGCAATCACGTTGATGTAGAGCCGTGGAGGTTTGGCCACTAGAACAAGGCTTTGTTCTGTTTTTCTACCATCGCTCGCACTAACAACAACATTTAATCCATCATGTGTGGCGGCTGAGCTCCTTACAAAAAAAAAAAAAAACGCTTCTTGACTTATTTTTTGGGTGGGACAGAAACGCGCTCCCCAGAAAGATATTCATTAGATTTTTCTGGAAAAAAAAAAGAAGAAGAAAAAAGATTGTGCTGGATGTGAACGGGCTCTGTTTCCCTGCACTAATCCCGGCTGATAAATCTAACAGTGCCAGAGGAGTCTGATCCATCCGTCTGCTGTGTGCGCGCACTGCCAGAAAACAGACGTGGGGAGAGAGAGGGGAGGCTTCCACCTCCATACTGGCCTTTTCAGGAGAAGAAATACAAATTACAAACCCTACACACGCTCACGTATACACACACTTTATGACTGCACGGGCACCACACACACACACACACACACACACACTCAGCCACCTTATTACAGCATGTGAGCGCGCTATCCATCAGAGCAGAGAGCTGGTTAAGAGCTGGATGGAGCCCAGCAGCCCCCAGTCTGAATTATGAGACTTTCCACCAGTAACACTGTGTGTCCCAGTCTGGCCTGGTGGTCGTGAAGGCCTGTCTGTGGAAATGGGCAACAGCTAAAATAAAAAATCAGAAAGAAAATCCCCCAGCTCTTTTAAAGGCTCAGCAGTTTTTTCTTCTTCTTCTTCTTGTGGTTTGTATTTCCACGTGTCTGTGTTGCAGCGGGTTGGTGTGGCAGGTAGTGGGAGCTGCACCAACCAGAGAGCAGCAGGAAAATAGAAAACAAGGCCTGTTTCTATTGTTCACAGGGCGGCCATTTTGAACTGTGTAGGTGCAGAACTGTGCAGCTGGCAGTCCTGCAGCACGCTGGTCACCTCAGGTTGGTCACTTTGTGACCAGAAATACAGACTACAGTCTGAAGCTAGTGTTGTTACTAAATGTTAGGATCCAACAGAAGAGTCGTCTCCATATTCACTGTTCATCTGATTCTGTCCATCTGGAAGGACTCGCTCACACCGGCGCTCTGTCTCAGCTTAAGTTAAATTAATAGTTTAACATTTTGCTTATTTGCTGTCGTGATGGGATGATGGGATGGACTCTAACGTCTGAAACATAACTATAAGGCCACAACTAGTAGCCAGTTAGCTTAGCATTAAGTTTGGAAACGGGGGGGAAGCTCCTCCAAAGCTCACTGACATGTTCTACTTTGTGTGGATGAGGTGTCCACGGAGGCCCTGCTGTGTCAAAGTCAGAAAAACTTCTCCACTGTTCCTACAAAGTATTTCAAAATCTAGAAATCCTGCTTGTCACACAAAAAGAGCACAAAGGGCACGCCGCTAGTGTGACAACTGAACACAGAGCCATTTAAATGAAGACAGAGACTTAGAGCAGAATGAAGCATTTTGTCCAGAATCATGTTGGAGAGTCTGAGAGCTGAAGCTGCAGCGTCAGCACACTGGGTCGTACTCTGAGCTCTGTTCGCTCCTCACATGAGTGGCCTGACAATGTAGTATTCAGCCGCCGCCAGATTCCACCGAGAACTTTGACTTTATGAGCCGCCGGCCTGCAAAACATTTCAGCATGGCAGAGGGTTTTGGAAGTTGAGCTTTTTTCTGTTCTGATCAGGAGTTCTGGTGTTTCACGAAGCCCGGCGGCGGCGCATAAGCCGGAGCCTCATACATTCTGGCAAACAGCGAAACATTCCCAACAAAATGTTGTTTTTTGTCAACACCAGAAGCTCTCCAGCTCCGAACCGGTAAATCTGATCAAACGAGGGCGCTGTGAGGGCCAGGTGCTCCGAGCAGCAGCCCAGCTGGAAGGCAGGATGTTTCAATTTGTGATAGGAGCTCAGATTTACTAAACCGTCACCGTAGACTCCTCCGATTCAGGCCTGATTCACTTTTCAGTAAAGAATCTGAGAGAAAACACAGTCTGGGCGTGATTTATCTGCCTGAGCAGCAGGGGAGAGCCCGGCTGAGTTTCCCTCCGCATGTGTTCAAAATGGCTGCCGTGTGAACATCCCTGGAATCCTACACCTCCCAAAACACGGCGTCCAGCTAGCGCCAGCATCCAGCTACAGATTTCTCTTTGTGTCGCTGGTGCTGGGCGGCCATCCAGAATAAACTACAAGATTACACTTCAGTCTTTGTGCTGCTGCTGCTGCTGCTGCCGGGCAGAGCGAGAAAGTTATTACCCCCCAAGTTTATTAAGTTATAACGGCGGGTGAACAACCCCATTAATTGGCGTGTTGCTGTTGGTGGCTGGGTGAGATGGGGTGTAAAGGTTGGGGTGGACGGGGTATTGGGACGAGGGGGGGAGGGAGGGGGGTGGATAAAATACGACTTTGGGAAATGTAATAACGTGCCTTTGGGATATGAGAGGTCAATTTCTGGATCTATTAGGGTGAAATTGCAAAGGCGGGGGGAGGGAGGGGAGGTGGGGGGAGACAGTGGAAGAGACGTGATATTAGTCTTGTAGCCGCTTCGGTCACTGTTCCCAGACATTCATCAAGGTGGACGCCGGGCAAAGACACACAGGCCAGCGGTGGAGGCGGCGCGCTGCAGGGCTACAGCGGGACATCAATCTGTCCATCCGTGTGCTCGTCCATGTGCAGACTGCAGCGACACGCCTGTAGCCTCCAGAGAACTCTGGGATTGGACTGTAGGAGCTACAACAGCCCTCCCCTCCCCTCCACCCTGGTTTTTTCTTTCTTTCTATCTATCATCATCTTCTCTGTCTTCCCACCCATTGGAGAGAAAGAGCACCCCAACTCCCCTCCGCCACCCTCCCACCCCTCCGCCGGTTTGTCATCCTGGGTGACAGCCGCGGTGGCGGCGCGGCTCCGAGGGTAATGGATGGTCCTGAAGGTGATTATACACCCAGGGAATGCAAAGCACCCACTTTAACCATGTGACAAAAGCGCCGCGCCCCTCTACCTCTCCCCGCTCCCCCCCGGCCCACCGCCACCTCTTTACCGGGCATTATTTTACCCTGAGATGAAATCGATCCTCTACATGCTGGCCATGTTGGAGGAAATTGATTCCAGGGGGTATTAAGGACGTATTTACTGATGATGGCCGCTAACTATAACTCGGCTGGCGGGACGGACAGACGGACGGACGGATGCAGGCGAGGCTATCTCATGTCAGATCCACTCAGGAGCAGAGGCTGAGGTGATGCTGAGTCTGTCTCTGGCTGCCATCTTGGCCTCGCAACCTTCCTCCAAAGTCTCCTGCATCTCATCTGCTGGTTTCATACCAGCAGAAACACAACAACAAACATATTCCTGCAACAAAGTGACTAAAGGTACGAGATATCTGTAGTCCTGCCAGCCACATGTGAGCATGTGAGGCTTCATCATGGGTTTATTCCCAGTTATGGACTGACCCCACAGAGTCGCCTGTTCTGGTGGATCTAAAGCAGCTAATTCTGGGGTTTTTTTAGGTTTGGGGGGGTTTACGTCCTTAGTTACACTATTCCATCATCTCAGCCGGGACTTTTGTGTTCCGTGCAGCTTCTCTCTACTTTATAAAATGACAACAAACCTCCCTCCTGCTCGATCTGAGAGATTTATGCGGCTGAGCGTTGGCTGAACAGACATCTCATTGATCAGCTGATTACAGTTTTGTTGGAGGAATCAGATCGAGGATTTCCACCATGAGGGAGCTCTTTTGTTGCCCTGATCTTGATCATTGAATTCACATGCTGAGCCCAAATAGCAAATAAAACCCTGAGGATGGATGATGGCTGACACAAGATAACAGGATTAAAAATAACAGGTCAGGAGTGACGTCAAAACCTTCCCTCCAAACAGGTTTTGTTCAACTTGGTTAACCATCTACACGCATAATAATAAAGCTAATCAGAATAACTACATTAGTAAACACTGGGCACAGATTTAGGTTGTGGACCGCAGAGAGGACATCCAATCACATGCACGCCTCACGGGAAAAACGACGGGTCTGAAGAAAAGAAAACAAGTCGTCTTAGTCGAAATTAAGACATTTTAGGTCAAAATGATCTCAAACGTGACGAAAAGAGTCAATAAAAAGTAGTTGTTCTAAACTTAAAATACTCAGAAAAAGACTTTAAATCAAACTTTTGGCTGGTTTTGAGCATGTTTTACATCATTTCCTGGTGGAAACGGACTTCAATGAGGAAGGGAAGCTTCACATTAGCATAAAAGCCTCTTAAACCCACATGAATGTGATCAAACAAGAAGCTAATGCTGCTGGTGCCACACAGAATCCTTCTTTGTACACAAGTGGGAGAAAGAAGAAGAAAAAACATTGTCATGGATGTGATTAGCAGTTGATGAAAATATGATTGTCATGTAGTAAAATATGACCAGATATTACCATCGGAATCGAAGACAGATGAAGTCTCCACCCAAGCTTAGTGAGGGAAGTGCCTGGCTCCTCAGGCAGGGAAACACTCACATCTGAACTCTCCCTGTCTGGCGTTAAAGGAGGCGCTGAAGCTCAGTCTTTCCCCCCATGACCTGTGAGATCATCCCTTCTGCCATTTTAGGCCAAACGGCTGCGGCTGCGTTTAACATATGAACAGAACTCTTTATCACCTCTCTGCCCTGCAGACCTGAACCGGTCCGGGATAAATCTCACTGTTTTATTCTTTATGTGCAGTCAGACTTCAGTAAGAAGCTCTTTGGCCTGAAAACTGCCCAAACTGATTTAGATGGAACTTCTATTCCAAAACTCACCCTGATGGTTGGGTTACACGTGTGCCGTGTTTCACTCAGCCTGACTCCCACCGCCCTGGGAAAGCTCGAGTACAACAAAAACAGCCAGTGACTCTACATAAACCAACTTTCTTTTTTTTTTTAACCAATAAATCCAGAGCAGAATCCCCTCCTGGAGGTACATGTTGGGTTGTGCTCCAGACCTTGAATCGTGCTGCTGACTGGGAGGGAGTCATTGATAAAATGCCATGGAGGAACAACAGCTAATCCCAGTGTGGTCGTGTTTTCCACTTTGCATGCTGCTCTCTACATCTTTGACCTTTCATGGCTCTCAGAACTTGCTCCTTATTTAGCTGGAGCTGTTACATCGAGCTGAAAGGACAAACTCCACCCGATGAAGAAGCAGAACTTTTAAGGTTGACCTTTTTCATGAAATTTGTTTTTGATTTGACAGACTGTAGAAAGTGGGAGCGTCTGTTTGTTGGTTTGACTGACTGGAAACGGAGCCTGACCCAACCACAGGGAATAATTGGCCTCGGTTAAAGGTTTTATTTAGAAGATGTGAAAAGTGAAAATGAAGCAGGAACAGCTCCGGCCTCTTCAGAATTTCCACTAATTTGTTTTTATGGTTGTTGTTTTTTAAGGGAAATTCAAATATTGTGCAAGTACAAGCAGTGCTTAAGGGATCAAAATGAGGCAAAGGGCTTCATGGTCTTCTTTCTTTTTTTGTGCAATTGTCCTTTTAAGAGCCTCAATGCCGTGAGACTCCCAGCAAGCTGCCTCATAGCTGAGATGCCTCAGTTCTCTGCAGAGGGGAAGAGCAGATAGCTTTCAGCCCTAAACCAGACCCATGCGTCCCAAACAAGAAGTCTCTGCTAATTACATCGGTCTGAAAGCTATAAAGAGGGGTGGGGTGGTGGGAAGGGGGGATGGAGGAGCCAGGGTGGCCTGGCAAACAAGAGGAGCGATACGGCAGGAAAAAAAAAAAAAGAGAGAGAGAATGAGAAGAGAAAAACCATGACAGCGGATAATTCATAATTTGCTCTCGGTGGAAAACAGGGAGATCACATTTCAGAGGCCTCATATTCACGCTACAACATCGTTATTTACTATTTTAGACCAAAGTTTCCACGATGAAAGATTTGTGTGTTTTTTTTCTTTTAAGCAAAATGCAGCTTTTAGTTCATCACAAATCCTTCACAGAAAACGATCACCTTTAGTTCCCTTAATGTTGACTGTGCAACGTTACAAAAACACTCTTCATACAATCACCTACATCTGCAAGAATCTGTGTATTTAAATTTAAAAAAAATAAGCGTAAAGATCAGACCGAGTAAATACTCTGATTGAACAAAAATAACAATAAAAAATAAAATAAAAGCGGCGGCTGTGGCCACATCTCCACTTCAGGACTTTGAATTTCTTTTTGCTTTTGTTTGATTTGTTTTGACACATTTTGAATTTAGTTTCGTTTTGAAACATTGAACTGCTTCTAAAAACTGGTCCCATTTACAAACACACATATTCTGAGAGTACAGGAATGATAATAGGAACATAACAAAAACATGATAGTTTCATAATTCCGTCCTCTAAATCGTGCACATTAAAACGTTCTGTTCATGGAGGAAGCAGGCTTCTGTCCTCCACGTGATGTCAAATAAAACTGCCATGAATCCACTTGTGTCAAATGCGCGCCCCTGTTGACACCATAAACCGAGTTTACGCACTAAAGTGTCAATTGCAGAGTCAGGTGTTATGGAGCTACGCTTTTACGCACAAGCTTCTCCAACTTTTACGCACGGAGAGATGTTGTTCTGAGGGTTTCGCCACATGTTCCAAAACACAACTAAACATAATTACAGAGTGTATTTATTTTTATTCGATTTTAATGCCTTCCTTATTTCTTTCTTCTACTCCTCCAGATGACCCTTCGGCCAACTGGCTGCATGCACGCTCCTCCAGGAAGAAGCGGTGTCCCTACACCAAATACCAGACGCTCGAGCTGGAGAAGGAGTTCTTGTTCAACATGTACCTCACGAGGGACCGGCGGCACGAGGTGGCGCGCGCGCTCAACCTGACGGAGCGGCAGGTGAAGATCTGGTTCCAGAACCGGAGGATGAAGATGAAGAAACAGAGCAAGGACCAACCCAAGGACTAGCGGGACTCACACACACATTCTGACGCACGCACGCTCACACCATGTATCCAACACACAGCCCCTCGTTTCTTAGACACGAAATGGCCTTTCCCAAGAACTGCAAAAATATACATATATACATCTGCTGTTTTCACTCTGTTTTAACCTTCACTGGGTGAGCTTCACGCCAATCTATATCCTACACATGATCAATTGCTTTATTGATCCCTAGCGGACGCCGTAACGTTAGAACTGAAGTCTTAAGAGCGTCTGATGTTCAGTGAGATGGACGGAGGCTGGAACTTTGGAGTCGTTTGTATTAATGGAGGATGATGGTAAAAGTCAGACAACCAACAATTCCTCCCGGACTTCTTCTCCTTTAAACGAGTCTGACTCCATATAAACCTGCGGATGGGACTGTTTGCTTGATGAACTCGTTCATGGTTCTGACGTCCTCGTGGTTTTATCTGTATTAGATTATTAATTAGGCTTTGATATTAGGCTACATTATGAAAGGGAAGCAAAGGAAGCAGCAAACCGCCAAGTGATGCTACAGAGGACGAGTGGGAGGGGAAACAGAGAGAAAAAAGCTTTCTTTTTTTTTCTTCCTCAAGCTCTTCCTTTATTAGTTATTTATTGTATTGTTGACACCGGAGACGCGCGGAGGTGCTGAAACCGGGATTTCACATGGCCATTAATAAGCACGCGGAGCAGATGGGCTGCTGCACGTAGACACACTGCGGTCCATCCTTATTTTTCTTCCTCTCTTTTTTTTCCTGTTTCTCTCATTGCTGGCAGAATTTGATTAGAAAGCGCCTGATGGTCGGCGTTGATATAAGCAGCCAGCCGCCGTTTGTTTCCCGGTTGTCGGCCTAAGTAATGAGCAAGATACCGGAGGGGGGTGGAGGAGGAGGAGGGGAGTTTGGAAGTGATGTGGAGGCAGGGGTGTTAACTCGACTCAGCAGCTGGGTATCCGATTAGGCTGCTGTCAATACCGTGGATCTCCGCCCTGCAGCTTTGCGTTCCGGATGCTTTATGCGCTGCGGCGGCGGCGGCTCCTCCGCGGCCTGTATCGGCTATCGATAGCCGCCCTCTCCGCGTCACACCAGCCGAAGGTTGCATGTTCAAACCGAGCTTCCAGCATCAAGCTTTTTTTCCTTTTTATGTGTGTGTGTGAATCCGAGTCAGATTTATTCCGGCAAACTGCATCCTGAGGATCAGCGCGGCCCCGCCGCCGCTCTGACCCGGATTCCACGATGCAAACCGCACAGAGCTTCTGCTGCTGTCGCTCCACTGACTCTCAGATAAACACTCTAGAACCGACACGACACTTTTTAATTAGACTGGCCAGTACAAATCCTCCACGGCTGCTACTTCTTTTACGCATTTCATTCCAGTGCGCGCAGATCCACGCGTGGCACAGGTCCGCGCGCCGCACACTCAAACCAACGGCACCGTCTCCGTCACCACAGTCCAACTCTTTACTCAACGTGTTGCATTTAAAAACAAATAAGAATCAGCTCTATTTTTATACATACAGTATATAGTGTATTATCTGCTATGCAAGGCGGCTTCTCTCATTTCAGGAACATATTCTACAAGCGCGCGCAACGGCGGCTTCCGAACGCAGCCCGGACGGACAGAGCGACGCATTGGGTCAGAACGTTTACGGACGTTTTGTTTTTCAATTCTACTCTTTTTGTTTTTCTCTCTCTCGCCTGATAATACGTTTCCTAGAGGTTGTGTTGGAGGCCGGTATCAGCGGGCACAGCAGAACGGTTCGGACTGATTCCCGCGCTCCATGTTTCAGCAGCAGCAGCGGCTCCGAGTTCTATCCGGTCAGGCTTCAGTTTATGCAGATTTTTATTGATCTGAGTGTTAAAACATGAAGAGGCCGCGCTGGAAGGCCGCTGCGCTGTTCTGTGGAGTGTCGGCGTCCCGTGGCACTTTTATGGACGGATCATAAACAACACGTCGACTTGTGTGTGTGAGTGTGTGTGTGTGTGTGTGTGTGTGTG
>NW_007578578.1:149669-155215 GCF_000690725.1 Stegastes partitus
AAACAGACACCTACATATATATTATTCTATAGCCTATATGTTTACACACACACACACACACACACACACACTAGCGCGGTGCCTCCAGATACCGTGCCAGCTTCTATTTTGAAACGAACGGGTCTACAACCAGCCTCTCACGCAGACGTGAAGCAGAGACGCGCTCCGAGGAGTTGAGCAGCATCAGATCCTCTGTTCACGAGTTCAAATGTTTACATGGTTTGCGCATGCCTCAAGTCACTCGTCATTTTTGAAGACGTTATTTCGTCGTTTAAACTCTTTGTGTGTTGAATCTGTCGGAGGGGAATGCTTACTGAAAAATAAGAATTAAAAAACGCAGACTAAATAGGAGTTTCTTGATAGGACATATTTCTAATTTATTGTACATAAAGTGAGTAACCTCGTCTTTCTATCGGAATGAGTTGAATATGCTGAATATTGTTTTGTCTTCTCGGGATGTGGCATCTTACTGTAATATAGAGTTTGTTTTTCTTTTTTTGTCTGCCATGTTCTTTAGATTCTGTTTTTTTTTTCCATGTTGTTGTGCCGACTGTCTGATTTCTGTTCCGATGTCAGTCCGATGAGCTCTTCGTGTCTTTGATTTGTTTAATTGTTAACAGTAATGAGTTAGACTCTGCTGACGGGACAGAGGGGAGGAGACGGTGGGGATAAAAACGAAGCAACGCTTCTATATAAATTATAATGATTATTATTTTTGTTTTTTAATTTTAATTATTGACTCTTTCTTTGTGCCCTTCACGTCCTCTCGCTTTCTGTCCCAGTATTTACTCACCTGACTGGAGGAACAAAGCTTCTGGAGGTTTTTGCTGCTGATTCTATTTCCCTTCTGCTTTTTATTTTCATTTTTATTTTTTATTTTTTTTAACCAGACGAGCCACGTGGCCTCAGTAAACGGCTCCATGAACGCGCAGGCGGCCTCCAGTCACCGTGTTCCTCTCCTCCATGTGAAGTGTTCTTACTTGTATGTTTTCTTCTCTTCCTTCCTCTGTGTCGTTGTCTCTTGTTTCTTTGTGCGATGGCACTGCTGATGCTGGATTCCTATTAAAAGAAGAGACTTTACAGTAAGACCTGGCTTCCTGTGATTGCTTCCGCTGCTCACTGATGAACAAACAGAGGAGAGTATTTATCTTTATACCGTTTACTTCTGCTGCTCTCTGGCGGGAACGCGCCGCTGACAAAGAGCCCTCCGCTGCCTTCTTTTCATACCTCTCCAGATTGGATTCGCTCTCTGTGGGAAAACAGGGAGAGACGGAGGCGACAGAAGGGGGGAGAGAGGAGAGGAGAGGAGAGGAGAGGAGAGGAGGAGGAGGAGGAGGAGGAGAGGAGAGGAGGAGGAGAGGAGAGAGAGAAAAGCAGCGGATGAGCGAGCATGTGTTTGAAATATGTGTCTCTTCAGTTGTACACTGGAGCTTAAAGGAGAGGGGCGTCTGTTTGGCTGCAACACCAAAAGACTGTCATAAACCCATAAACACCCCCCACCACACACACACACACACACACACACACACACACAGTCACAGATGATGAGTGCATTCATTAGAAGCGTCTCATCCGTCCATTAGGAGCTTGTGAAGCCGCTGCGGTTCCTGTGTTTGTCTCTCTGACAGACACAGAGTCTGATTAGGGCTGCAGGGTCTCTATTTCCTCTCTGATTTCACACATGCTATAGAAACTATTGTAATAGCTCCGAGCTGAAGTTGCACAAGTAGTAAAAGTTGCTTTTTTTTTTTTTTTTTTTGCTGTTGCTGCAAAATAAAGTCTTAACTCCAGTAAGTGGTCTGAACTGTGAGAGCTCCTCCAGCAGGCCGGGGCAGCGTGTTGGTGTCAGTCTACTCTATGAACTAAGTCACATTATTTGATGTTCAACAATTGCCCTGCTGTTGGTAATTGTGGTTGCAAGCAGCAGCATAGCCAAGATTTTATAAATACTGAGGTCATGGAGCTTAATTCCCTCGGTGCAGCTCCACCCCACTTCAACATTTCTTGCGAGTCGCCAAATAAATCTCCAGATTTTTTCACATATATGCTGCCCTGCAAATGTTTAAGGCGCTTTAAGATGTCGTGGAGCAGCATCGGGGAGGAATCTGAGTGGGCCAGGACTCGATCTGCAGCAGGACAAGGAGGCCACACATCCAGCCTGAGTCATACAGAACAGACCAGGGGAGTCCTGCAGCAGATGATGAGGCCCCACAGAGGCCTGACCCTGTTTGGGATTACATGAAGAGGGACAGAAGACACTGGAGCTGTGGCAAAGATCTGAAAGAGGCTTGAATCAACATACCTGCCAAATACTTTAAAACACTGAGTACAAGAGGAGGAGGAGGAGGAGGTGCTGCTCCAGTGTTCAGAACAAATAGTAAGT
Organism: Stegastes partitus; assembly: GCF_000690725.1. Lineage (NCBI taxonomy): Eukaryota > Metazoa > Chordata > Actinopteri > Pomacentridae > Stegastes > Stegastes partitus. The sequence continues at coordinate 152,053 of NW_007578578.1, forward strand.
TCATGTAGTTTTCTGTTTCGTGCACTTTGCAGGCAGCTGATCAATAGAAACTGTACGTTTAAAGGAATCAGAACAAAAAACTAGAATCAAGCTGAAGCTCAGTCATGTTGATGTGGACACTCCCAAATCCAATGAGATGGTTTCACACAAAACATCTAGAAAGAACTAGAAAAGAAAGTCAAATTTACTTTATACTGAGTTGTTAAAACTGCACCAAAGAAGCTGCATTTAAGCATCTTTGTTCAATAATAAGTGACATGAATGAGTCCCTTTGAGCTGCTTCAGCTTAAAGCTGGAGTCAGTGATTCCAACCCTTCAGACTCAGAGGACATGTCCTCCTGCAGATGAATGATCTCTGTGTGCACAGAAACAAATGTCCAGGTTCTGACTTCCTGAAACGAGCAGACTGATCCACATGGAGGGGGAGGGGAGAGGGCTCTGTGGTGGGGAGAGGGCTGGTAAACGTGACTCATGCTAACCAGCTAATCACCAACAGTCTTCCTCCAGAATCCCAGAAACCAGTTTCAAGTACAGCGAGTTCGTCTGACTGAGCTGAACCTTAAGTCAATAAAGTAATGACGGCTAATTAGCGCTCAGGATGACTTTAAATGTCACCAAATGTGCTTCACAGTCGGTGAAAACCAGCGTTTGTGGAGACAGATGATGCTGAACAGTCACATAATCCAGATATCAGCTCACACAGAAGATGAAGAGCTTACGGACGGCTTGATGGATGTCAAACCTCCCGGTGTGAGGTGTTCAGGTGCATGGCCTGGCTGCTGGTTGTGTTCAGGTACAGGAGTCAGACCAGCCCAACAGCAGCCTGGGTCCTGAGGCTCTACAGACTACAGGCTAAACTAGCATGTTACATGCTAGCAGGAGGCCTGAAGCGCAGCCGTGTGAGCGCTGCTCGCACACGTGTCGTGCTCACTAGCATGTGTGTGCATCCTGTGCTCGCCATGATGCTCTCATTTTTTAACACGCTGCATCCAATTAGCATTTTAAATTGGTACAGATTAGCTCAGTAATTTTGGCTGGTGCCACATAATCGTGGCTGCAGCTGATGTTACAGGCGTTAATGTGAACAGCATGGCAGCTTCACTCAGCTCGTCCTGCTGCTATCAGCGAGCTTCAGCCTGCCAGCAGTTTTAAGAATGAGCTGCCAACATGCACTTGAATGATTAAAACACAGCTGACGATAAATAATCATTCAAGTTGAGTAACGCGTGTAAAAATAAAGACCCACTTGAGAAGCGTCCAGTCACACAGTTCCCGGACGCGTCTCTGACATCAGTCATGTCTGAACTGTTGTTTCACTTCAGCAACACAGACACAGGTCCGGTTCACTCCAGTGACTTCAGCTTTATGGCTCGTTTGTGGACAATGAGCACATGGGTCACATTACATGGATTTAATTAATACAATTGTGACAAATAAATGTGAAAAGAGAAAGCCTACCGGAGCTGCAGCTGATGTAAAGGACGGTTAGAATAAACCTCACTGGTTCTGCAGGTCACTGATGTGGATTCTATCAACCAGAAATCAGACTTTGTCCTTTTAAACTAGTGTTTGATGTTCAGTTAAAGTCAGACAGGTGGGTTTCCTGCTCTGTTAGCGTCCTGTGATGGTCCTGGAGATGGTCCTGGAGATGTCTCTGGTTCAGCTGGTTTCACTGAGTTGGATTACAGAGTAAAGGACAGGAGCATGTTTCACAGTCTGTATAAAACTAATGCTTCAGATGGATCAACAAACTTCAACCTGGGAGGATTCAAAGGATCTGAGTCGATCGAACTTAAACCAACTTCATCTGGATAAACTTGATTTAACTGTGTGAAGCCATTCATTGAAGTTTTTAGTGTTTTTTTAGTGTAGTATTTACTAAATGTTTAGCAAACCCCTGAACACAACACAGTGTGCCTATAAGGAGCTATGAGGGACTGTGTGACGTCTGTATTAATGTATCAGGATGCTTTCAGCTAAACAGGTGAATCAATCTTTGCCAGAGCTCGGCTCATTCTGCACCACGTTGTTCATTCACTTCATCTCTTCATATAGCTGTGAGTCCATGAGTTAAAGTTGTCAGCGAATGCATGAATAAACAGTCAGAATGTGAGTCTGTGTGCTTCCAGCTTCCCTCTGATCAGCTGTTTAGACTCCATGATAGCTGTTGACACAGACTCACGCTACAGAAGCATCTCTATCTGCTCAGGACCACTTCAGCCTGTGACAGACGCTGATTATCTGATCCTGCAGTGTTTCTAGATGCTGGCCTGTGAGGCTGATGTCTCGCTGTGGCAGCACCGGACCAACTGTGGAAGCAGCTTTGGTGGAAGCTGGTGAACAAAGTGTGAGCACAGCTCTGAGCTCCATCCTGCACCAATGAGGCCTCATTTAGGCTCAGGCCCCAACAAAGACATCCCATAAACCATCTGTGGGCTCGACGGTGATTGTGATGCTTCTGCGAGGTCTAGCAGGGTCGGAGCTTCATTAAATCCAGAAGCCCTGCTCTCCTGCTGCAGGCCTCCCTCCAGCCTCCGCCCGCCGGCCCAGGGCAGGACAGCAGCTCCAGGCTCTGGGGGGGTTGCAGGGTCTGCGGTGACACATGGCACAGTAAATCTGGGAGAGGGCTGCGAGCAGGAGCCTCACACTACAACACACACACACCTCAGGTTAATACAAGGATGTGTTTGGGTTCCACCGGGGAGACATCACGGCCACGTCTGGAGGAGGGGGCCGGGGCAGCAGCAGCAGTGGCTGAAGTGAGAGCTAGTTAATGGACTGTGGCAGTAGGTGGAGTACAAAGCAACACATTTACAGTCTTCTCTTCTATGCATTATAAGGAGATTAGTTAGATTAAGTAATAGCAAGCAGCAGTAAGTAGAGACAAATCGCTGCTCTGTGCACACAAAGAAGTTGTTTAACAGCAGCTGAGAAGCACCTCTTCAACAGGAAGCCAGGCTGGAGCTGGTTTCCTAGCTCGGTTTGTTCTCCTCCATATATATAATCAGCAGTATGAGACAGACTGCTGCACCAACAGGAGCCTCCATCAGAAGCTCGTCCTTCTCTGTGTAGGATGCTTCTAATAAAATACCAACAGTGTGCAGCTCACTGGTCTAGAGTCAGTTGTGGTTATGTTGCTGAAACTGTCACCCAAACGCCACCG
>NW_007578578.1:156515-164032 GCF_000690725.1 Stegastes partitus
AAAAAATAAAATCTATAAATAACAATCTCGGCTTCACAATTTCTCACATTTGAAAATCCATATTTATAGTATTTCATAATAATTTATTTTTAAATATCACTATTAAATACAGTAAAGTCCGATTTTACAAGTAATAATAAAAAAAATGTAATTTAACATTACAATAAATGAATTAAATGTAAAATAATGACACAGTTAAAATGTTAATCACTGATGAAAATAATAAAAGATAAAAGAGATAATACGTTAAAATAAAGCCACAGAAACTAGTGACTAACTGAGCGGCTGAAGTTCTAAATGAAGATTTCATCAGTCACATGTTATTTGTTCGGTTCCGGTCTCGGCCCTGTTGGCTCCTCTGACAGCCGTTAAAGCAGCCCGTCGCTCCGTTTGCTTGCTTTTCTTTTTTCTTTTTTCTCCAAATGATTCACATCCATGTGCGTTTGCAGCAGTTCATTTGTCAAAAAGCAGAAGAAGCAGAAGAAGCAGGAGAAGCAGAAGAAGTCCCCACACATCTCAGCCGGTTTGATTTCTTGCAGCGGGCCGCCCGGTGGAGCTTCACAGGAAGGATGAGGCTTCCTGCGTTTATCTCTTCTGTAATTGTAAAACCACAAGTGGACCGGGCGGGTCAGAGCCGCCCGTCAGGCTTTGTTTCATTTGTTTTATTTTATTTTGCTTTGGGAGAAAAAATCTGATCGTTTCTCCCGTTGGGCCAATAAAGCTCCGGCAGCTTTTTCTCCTCCTCCTCCTCCTCTTCCTCCTCCTCCTCTTCTTCTTCTTCTTTCTCTTCTTCTATTTTTTTCTCACGTCAGTTGTTTTGCACATTTCCTATTTTCAAACGCGGAAACAAACAGCACGAGAGGAGCAGGATGTGCTGCTGCGCGCACCGGGGGTCTCGAGCGCACGGGAAAAAAAAAAAAAAAAAAGGAGGTGGAGGGGAGGTGGTGGTGGTGGTGGAGAGGAGGGATGCGGTGAGCGGATGCGTTGGAAGGAGCCGCCGCCGACTGTCGTAAAAACAGCAAAGAGAGGAGAGAAGACGCGAGGAGAAGAAAGACAGAGGAGCGGGAAGAAGAGGAGAGAGAACGAGGATCCAATGCGGTGCGGCGCAATAAAAGAATATGACGGCAATAAAAGTTTATAGCGTATAAATTTCTGAAGGTTAAGAACTAAACGGCTGTAAAGCAAACACGCGGAGAGAAGGAGAAGAGGGGCGCGCGCAGAGAGGAAATAGGCCTATTAGAGGAAAAGTTTCAAATCCCCCCGCTTGATAATTTATCTGGAGGTTATAAATGGAGTGATATTAGCTGAAGGCAGAGGGAGAGGCCAAATGTTAGTGCAAAGGCTTCAATGAGCTCCCACATATGAACACTGTGGAGGCTTCAGAGAGGCGCTGGAGCGGCGCTGGAGCGGCCTGGAGGAGCAGCGAGGTCTGATACAAACCCAGCCGCTCCTGGAAGACAGAGCTTCCTCCTCCTCCTCCTCCTCCTCCTTTTCTTTTCAGCTTTGGGAGTTTTATGGTTTTGTAGCCGTTTGGCTCTATGGGGGTATTTTGCAGCCTCTCCGTGTGTGTGTGTGTGTGTGTGTGTGTGTGTGTGTGTGTGTCCTATCCGACCTCCCCTTTGTCTATCTCAGATGCATCCTTACAGCCGGGGCCATAAACTCAGCCACCAAAAAAAACACGCAGACAGCAGAGCCCGGCAGACAGGAGGTGTTGTGGCCGCCTCTCAGGCTTCTTTTCCGGCCTGGAGGGCACGGCGGGGCCCCTGGGTTTGGCCCTGCGCGGCGGGGGGTGGGGGGGAGGAAGAGGAACATCCACATGTAGTTGAACCCTCTGTGGAAATAGTTGTAGTCTTAGGGGGGGATTCACTCTCATTATTTTCTTATTATAACACGCGTGTTATCGTTTCTTGGTTTTAATCTCGCGCTATTTGCGGGTTCTCACCGTAACGTGGCTTCATGTCTCCGCTGAGGTGAGAGTGAGGCTGCAGGTCTCTGTAGATAATGGTAACAACCGCTTTTTACAGTCTGTTTACAGCCTGTAATTTAGCCACACACACACACACACACACACACACACACACACACACACACACACACACACACACACACACACACACCCTCTCCTCAGAGTGACGTAAAACATAAAAGCAGCGATCATCTGCGGTAATAAAGCGGTTTGTCTGCAGCACAAACACACTTTACAGCAGCTCTCCTTTTCTTCTGTTTACTTTCCACAGAGCAGAGATTTCTAAAAATTTCAGAAAAGACTTAAACACAACCTAAAAACCAAAAATACAAATAATAATAATAATAATAATAATAATAATAATAATAAACCCCAGTAACCTTTTTATTAATTCTTTGTAATAATATTTAAGCTGCTTTTCATTTAATTTTTATCATTAATTTATATCATCACAACACCTCCGCTCTGTGTTGTTTCTAATTTATCAACTTAATTTAAAGACTGCATTATAAATAATTTGTGTTATGATATATAAATTATATATTTATGTGTTTGTGCGTAAAAGTACTACACACCAAATGATAAGTAAATACTAGAAGGAAATAAATCCGGACATGTTAAAGTATTACACATAAAGATGTAAAGTTCTAAATAGAAATGGAACACTACTGAACAAATCTCACATTTTATATAAATGTACATTAAATATATTTTAAAGTGTGTTTTACAGTGTTAGCAGCGTTGTTCCGCTTATTTCACATTAAACTTATAAACAAATGGGCGACCCAACTTTTCAAATGTATAAATTAATTTTTTTTCTTCGTTTTTTTTTCGTGTTTTTTTGTTGTTGTTTATTTTGAGCTTCCATGCCTCTAGATTTTGTTAAACTTGTAGGTTTGCTTGAGATGAAAATAAAACCGGCTGCACATGAGCTGATGTCCTCAGTCCACCCTGTTCCTTCTCTTTTCCTTCACTGTTTTCTTTCATCACAGAGTCTGAACTAGTTGGAATAAACCGTAAACACCTTTAAACGTGTTCAGCGTATCAGATAAACAGGCTTCACTGGATTCTTCCTGCTTTTATTTCCGCGCCACAGGCCTCTTTTCTTCCTCCAGCAAATCCCAACCCGGGCTTCCAATTACACCTCGCAGTTTCATTTTAAAGCCGCCTATTTAGCTTTATGTGTGCGGACTTAATAGAACCATAAAGCCGCATTACAGGCCGGATTCCTCCCACCGTTGGGGGAACTACCGCCGATGGCCGCTTGATGGCGCTCTTGCTCCACCGATGGACCGGCTCCGGCCTGAGGCTCGGTTTGCCATCGTGGGAGACGCGCGCACTCGGAGGCTCCTTTAAGGGGGGAGAAACTGGGCCTATTCCTCTTTTTAATGTATTTTAAAGGGGGTATTTTTAAGAAGAAGTGAGGTGATTAGGCCACTTTCTGACTTTGCTTTAGAACATCCTGACATCTGAAGCTGCTGTAGGTCGTTTTAACACCGAACCGGTGAAGAGGAAGGGTTGAGGCCTTGGAAAATAATAACCCATAGGCATGCAGGATACGTATAGTCTGCCAGGAAATGTTTATTTTTCCCGGTGCAAGAAAAAAAAGAAAGAAAACGACATGAAGGACGCACGCACCTTGACTCTCTCTCTGCTCTGGTTGGTATGCAGGCTGCTGCCTGGGGCTCGGAGAGGTTTGTGCGTACTGGTGCCAGAAACACTGTTGTCTCAGGTAAGAAAAGAAAATGTGACAAGCACATGCAAAGAGGCCTTCAGTGCTGCAAGTCCAATCAATTCTCCACAGTCCCCCCCGAGTGAAGATGTTCTAATCAGTGTCAGCGTGGGGAGCTTTGACGCAGTGGACGTGACGCATTAAGGACGTGAGGAGTGAAATCTAGTGTTTCTGGCTCCAAATTGCATTTGCGGTGAGTGTGAAGGTAAATGTTCTGCTCTGAGCTCTGCAACTTGCCCACCGAGGCCGCGTGTTTCTGCCCCAGTGAGTGAATCCTGCCGCTAACAGGCTTCACGCTGCTCCGGGTCAGCGGTCCGGTCTGACAGCAGGGACGTGTTGGACAGTGTTCAGGAGGAAACTGATCAAAAACAGTCACTTTTTTTCCCTTCTTTCTTTTTTTTAACGCACCACATTCAGTCAACAGAGCTCATAAGCAAACTCTTTATTGGAAGTGTAAAACACGGCGCTGAAGTTCCAATAAGATCATATTCTGAGGTCATAAATCGGGAAATACTGCAGCAATTACTCCTCAGAAAGTCCGCTGGAAGATCAGCTGATTTAACGCGACGCCGTGCGTAATTTCGGGGCTGGTGCTGGAAACATTTGGGCCTCTTGTGTCAGTGCTGTAAAATCTAAATAAATTAAATTCGGGTAATGGCGTCTTTTATGGTGAGCGCGGAATGAAGTGAGAGCTCCAAACTAACCGCTGTGAGCAGCAACTTGTGATTTAGGCTGTGCACAGGTTGATGCTCCTGCTCCATCACCACCTCCTCTCATCTGATCGAGCTTCTTCTTCTTCTTCTTGTTTTTCTTCTGGATAATCTCTGCTCTTTAGGCCATCTTGCCTTTTACGAGCCGCGGCTGTTCTACGAGGCCGAGCTTAACCTTTCCACAACTTATCTCTTGTTAGAGCGCCCCGTGCACCTCCGTTTACACCCGACAGGACGGACCACAGCCGTATGGAAAACAAGGCGAAAATGACAATTAAATACGAGTAAGGATGAGGCGTTTACGGCCTCCGGTCGCGCAAAGGGCGCGTCGTAAACCCCCTCCACCTCCCGGCTTTGATTTTTTGTTTCTCCGCTGCACAGGACGTAAACAAGCAAACACTGGCCTCCGCTTTTATAGTTTGTTAAAGCGTTTACAGCCACTTTCTCGGAGCCTATTACCCTCCCCGGTCCTCCTTACATGTTTATGGAGATCAAATTTATAAAAGTATACGATGATCAGAGAGCATGCGTCGGAGCTCGTTTATTTTCTGTCCAGGAGCAGCAGGGACGGAATGGAAGGCAGGAAGGCTCGACAACCGCCTTTAAAACCTCAATTACATTTATAGGCAAGTACTTGTTAAAACCGATACCAATTAGGGAAGCGCTGCCCTCCTCTCCTCTCCCCCTCTCCTCCCTCTCTCTCCTCGGTGTGAGCGAACCTCTCTCCACCGGCCTCTCTGACATTTTCGGGCCTCATTCACTCCGCTCCCATTGCAGCAGCCACGCGCGCTCACTTTAAGGATTCAGGGGGAGAAATGAGAAGCAGCAGTTAATGAGAGAGAGAGATGCACTCAGCACGCGCACACACACACACACACACACGCACACGCACGCACACGCCCCACCATCATCACCAACCAACCTCAATCTCAGCTTCAAAGTAGAAAAAAAAATCCATCACTTCTTCTTTTGGTTGGTTGGCTGGAAGAGTAGTTTTGTGTGTGTGTGTGTGTGTGTGTGTGTGTGTGTGTGTGTGTGTGTGTGTGTGTGTGTGTGTGTGTGTGTGTGTGTGTGTACTTGATCAGATGCAAAGCGGCAGAATTCTCATTAACCCCCCTCCCTCCTCCTCCTCCTCCTGTCTTGCTTGATGCTGCACCTATTCTTTTTTTTTCACACTCCTCCTCCTCCTCCTCCTCCTCTTCTTCTCCTTCTCGCCTCTTTCCTCATTCTCTCACTCCCTTTGCATTATCACAGGCGCGCAGAGCTCCTCCACTATCATCTATAGGCTTTGCAGGCGCGTGCGTGCGTGCGCAGGCGCAAAAAAACAAGGAGGAAAAAGTGCAAAAAAAAAAAAAAAGAGAGTCTCGAGTGTGTTAATGTGTGTGCGCGCGAGTGTTTGGTGCACGTTTGTCTAGAAAAGCCAATGGGATGAAGAACTGATAATAGATGCAAATTATCCCTGAAACCGACTCACACACTCACACACACACACACACACCGGAGCCGGGAGGAGAGAGAAAGAGAGGGAGAGAGAGCGCGCGCAAGAGAGCGAGCCAGAGGGGGGGAGAGAGAGAGCGAGAGGGAGAGAGAGAGAGAGAGAGAGAGAGAGAGAGAGAGGGAGAAAAAATATGAAACAACTCATTTGCAGAGGAGTAAATCACGGAAAACCCGTTTGAGAGCGCGACAGGGCTCCGCTTACAGCGCGAACACCGGAATTGTGATGCGCACGAGCCCTTCCTCCTCCTCCGCTTCACCCTCTTCTTCTTCTCCTTCTCCTTCCTCTTCTTTTTCTTCCTCGCTGGACATTTTATGGAATCGGTGTGATTGTTGTTGTTGTTGTTGTTGTTGTTGTGGCGGTGGTTCCTGCGCTGGCCGGCTGCCGTCACCGTTACTCACACCGCGACCGGCTGGTGTGTTGTGGCCGTGAGGGGGGAAACACCACAACAACGGTCACCGACAACCGGCGGCAGACCTGCCTCGCTCTCCCTCCCCTCCGCTGCTCTGTGTCTCTGCTTCACGCCGCACGACAGAAGCAGCAGAGAAAAAAAAAAGCAAACACAAGTGAGATCCGCCGGTCGCCTCCTCCAGCCCACTCTGACTCGACCGAGCCGAACACAAACTAAACAACAACACAAAAGATGAGTTCATATTTCGTCAACTCGCTCTTCTCCAAATATAAAAGCGGGGACTCGTTACGCCCGAACTACTACGAGTGCGGTTTCGCGCAGGACCTGGCCGGCAGCCGGCCCACCGTGGTGTACGGCCCGGGCTCCGGCGCCACCTTCCAGCACGCTCCGCAGATCCAGGACTTCTACCACCACAGCGCCTCCACGCTGCCCAGCAACCCGTACCAGCAGAGCCCCTGCGCGGTCACATGCCACGGCGAGCCGGGCAACTTCTATGGATACGACGCCCTGCAGCGGCAGACGCTTTTCGGGGCCCAGGACGCGGATCTGGTCCAGTACAGCGACTGTAAGCTGGGAGGCGCGCCGGGACTCGGCGGCGAGGACGCGGAGGGGACCGAGCAGAGCCCCTCGCCGACGCAGCTCTTCCCCTGGATGAGGCCGCAAGGTGAGGCACCGGAGAGTCCGGCCTGAGCAGGGCTTGCTTTTCTTTTTCTCTTTTAGCCTGGTTCCGAACATCTCGGCTCCTGCAAGGTGAGTGTGTGCACGGAGCGAGCAGAGCGCTGCTGCTGCTCCTCCAGGAGGAACATGGAGGGAGACAGCGGGGCCAAAGTTGTGCAAAGTGGTTTTAAAAGCGACAGTTCAGGGAGGGCAGCTAGAGCTTCAAGAGTTCAGAACAGGAAACAAAAGCACGTTTATGGTTTTATTGGCAGCACCAAAACTTGTGAATGAGTTTAGGGTTTAATTGCCCGGGCCATATACTGAGAGAATGGACCGGAGCTCAGAGAGCCGGAGGAGACGGTGGGGGGAGGCAGCGGAGGGAGGACGGAGCCTCGGAGACCTCTCCATGAGGAGCCCCTTCACGGTGAGGAGCCCCTGCTCGGAGCAGATGGGAAAGAGTTGCAGGAGGAGGTTGTTTCCAGCCTCACAGAATCGTTTCAGACACGAGGTTCTGACCCGGGCCAAACTTTACTGCTTTTTTTTTT
>NW_007578578.1:164297-185551 GCF_000690725.1 Stegastes partitus
GTGTGTGTGTGTGTGTGTGTGGCTCAGGGTGAAGCTGCTTTTGTGTTTTAGTGTGTGTTTGAATATCGGCTCCAAACAGAACTGGATTATAAATCACATCAGAGAATTTAAGAAAATAAATAAAAGTGATTTTCTTTTTTTCTTTTTTTTTAAACAATTATTTGCTTTAAAGGAAAGCCTGGTTTGTAATTGATGGCTCACAGCAACACCACAATAAGACTGATTATGCAAGAAGGCATTTTTGTGTGTTGGAGCGACGTGGAGGCAGAAAGACAGACAGAGCTGGGAATGGATTGGCATGGATAGTAGCCTATTTAGTTTGAGCCTATATTTCTTGTGTTGTGCTGTTGTGTGTGTGTGTGTGTGTGTGTGTGTGTGTGTGTGTGTGTGTGTGTGTGTGTGTGTGCACTAGAGAGACAGAGTGAGAGAGGGAGAGCTTTTATTTTATTGCTTATGTTCTGGGCTGTATTTTTAAAGTGCTGCTGCAGACGGGTTATGGCCTGAACAGGACTTTGTGGCTTCATGATTATAATCGTAAAATAGAAAAATAATAAATTAAAAAAAGAGAGAAAAAAAGAAAAAGCAACCCAGGTCCACTAGAACTCCTCTGTCTACCTCCATCCTTGCAGCACGTAGCTTTTACGCGCTCTCCTAACACACAGCAGCACCGGGCTAATAGCGGCTAATTCATATTTACGCGCGGCTTTATGAACTTTTCCTGCAGTTTTGCGTCTGAAGAGCTTCTTGTTCGGCTTGTAAACTCTCATAATTTACATCTTTAAAGCCTCTGTTTTGTTTTTTCTTGACTCCAGCCGTCTCCCTGCTCCCCTGTGTGTGTGGAACACTTCTCTCTTCTTTCTGAATCGTGGCCGGTTTTAAACTCGAGCGGCCACTCAGGCTCACGGAACCGACTTCATGAAGGCTGCGGCCCTTCTCTACCGACGCTGACACTGATTAGTCCCATGATTGATCGTTTTTAAACACTATACTCGCGTTTAACGGCGAGCGGGCGGCTCTGATCACACGGGGGCTGAAAACAGGAAACCAGGCTTGTCAAGCCGGTGGAGCCGAGCCGCCGAAGGTCCGAGCTGCTCCGTGTGCGCACGCCGTTACAGCCCGTGCGCGGCTTTGATGGGATATTATCGCTTCTCGGTGTGAGGATTTATTAGTTATAAAAGCAGAGGGGAAGGCGGAGGTGTGTGTCGGTGGGGAAGCGGGAGGATAGAGGCGGCTGTCCTCCACGTTCAGCTCGGAAATTTCCCTTTAACGAGGGGGAACATTTCATAATTTGTATTATAAAGAGGGACCTCTCCTCCTCCACACCTCCGCTCCTTTTATGTTGGAGTCCCTGAGCCAAAGGGGGGCTGCTGCTCACTGAATATGTCTGGAAAACACTCCCGAGCCCCCAAGCAGGAGGTTTAATATCCGAGTTTGACTCTAAACTCGCGAATATGAGCCCGTTTTACGACTTCACCCTGTAGTTGGGAAGTCTTGATAAATCATTTTCTCTGTACGACCTTAAACACGAAGAAAAAAAAAGCGAATAGAAATGTGATTAGGCCGGTGACTGAGTGTGTGTCCGTAATGGCATCGGTTCCTTTCGCCTGGACTCTCCCTGGCCACTAGTGGAAACCTCCTTCCTCCAAATGTCAACTGCCAACTGCTCTGCATTTGTTTAGTGCTTATTTAATTGGCTTTTGCAAAGGTTTCATCCGTAATAGGTCTTAAAACGTTCACAATCCCGAAGCTTGTATCATTTTCTCACTCCATAAACCAGAAAAACAGCCAATAAATAATAATAATAATAAATATGTATCCGTCCCAAATAGCTGCGGATAGGAAGCGTGCCACAGCCAGGTTGGGGGTTAAATTCCCCGTGCGCGCTGCACAGTCAGAAAGCATTCAGATCAAAGCGTCTGTGCCTTTTTTTTTTATCCAGGAAAGTGTTTTCCATTTCCCTTAATTCATGGCTGGTGACAGCAGTGAATGTGGCGCCCACTTCCCTTTAGTCCCTATAGCACGAAATCACGGCGCCAGCGCGGTGACAGATAACACATACAAGACATTTACATCACTTACAAGTTCACGCGTTTCCATAAAGCCTCTCTTGTCTTCTCCTGCGCACTGCTTCGAAAACAACAATAATAAAAAAGCAGCTTTCTGTGCTCTGATTGACACTGTGGAAATCTGAGGAGACCGAGAGTCACTGGTGTCTTTCTTTCTTTTTTTTTTTTTTTTAAATAAAAACCAGGACTTGTGGTTCCACTGTATAATGGATACAGAAGATGTTTTCACCCTTTACCTGCAGGCTCAGAAACAGGCCGTAACGACATCAGGGCAGATCGGACTGGACGTCTATGTGATTATAACGCTAAATGCGCTTCCATCACAGTCATTGGCCTCTGCTTTAATTTAATCCTGAAACTTTACTGACCTGGAGACAGACTCTGTGTGTGTGTGTGTGTGTGTGTGTGTGTGTGTGTGTATCTACACGCACAAATAGCTCCGAGGAAACTCGTGGCGATAAGACGCTTCTAGTAAAAATGGAATATTATAACTGCTCCACTTGTAAATACGATGCTTCCTTACATTGTTGTTTATGGCTGGATTTAAACTATATTTTCCTTCTTATCAGTGACTAAGAAGCTGCATTTTTCAACTCAAGGCTTTTATGGTCTCTGGCATATTCTGTCCATGGCGCAGCGCTCCGTTTTTATGGCACAATAATCGGAGGATGACAAACATTTTTATGGAAATATAATCACTTACACAAATGTCCTCTTTGTATAAACCGCGGAGAGTCTGCTGCCAGAGCTTCGTGCTGAAATGTGTCGCTTTTATTCGCCCACTTCCTAGAAAAGAAAAGGAAAAAAAAAACACAACTTGGAGTTTATTAGGAGCGTAAAGATGTCATTACGCACATTCAGCACAGGCCTGGATGAGTTCAGGTGTTTTACAATTATAATATCAGCCAGTTTGATGGAATAATAGGAAATATTATCTTGCAAGGGCATCGCATGTGTGTGTTCTGGTGGCTCATATAGCGCAGGTGACATGATGGAAGTGTGTGTTTGTTCAGCATGTGCCTGCGTTGCTTCCTACCAGCAGAGGAACTGATCAGAAATCCTTCCTCCTTATCTGCGCTTTCATTGTATTTCTAATTAAAAGTCTTTTGCTCGTCATGAGAAGAAGCGACTCCTTCATCCTCCAGCTCCGGTCTCTGCTGTGCGGGATCAGGTTTTGTTTTTTTTCCCCTCCTTTTAAATGTTTACGATGTATTTATAGCATCAAATATTTATGTGCACTTCTGGAAGTGCTCAGTAGGTTTTGTGTGCGTTATATAAGAGACTTCATAATGAGTGCAGTTATATGGGGAGGGCGCGGCGGAGCTTCTGATGGACTCACGGAGCTGCTGTGTCTGTTCTTGGATTAGTGTTTAATGTGTGTGTGTGTGTGTGTGTGTGTGTGTGTGTGTGTGTGTGGTAAATTAAAACTTCTTCTTCACATGCTGTATTCTACCTTTAATCCAGGACGACACTAAACTCTGCAGATGTGCGTGTATTTGGGGTCACTTCATAGTCAAACACGGGGCAGAGGGATCTACTGGCAGCCTGTGAGCCCAGTCACTCCGAACCAGACTAACACAAGTTCTAAATGCAGCTGAAAAGTTTGAGACGTCTCAGTGCTGCCTGTGTGCTGGACTGAGGAGCTGATCAGACTTTGGTGGATCATTTATTTAAAACCTGTCAGACAGTCTCTGGTTCCAGCTTCTCATGGGAAGACTTTTGGCCTTTAATCTGTTTGATTTCATTGTAAATTGATTATTTTGGGGTTTTGGATTCTTGGTTGGATTAATAAGTTATTTGTCTTTTCCACATTTCATCCCTGATCAATCAACAACCTGAAGGAAACAGAATCTACAAATGAAGTTAGATAATAATAATGTGCCTGATTCTGCTCATCTGGGCTGTTTGGTTTCTCTGTGAAGGCTTCGTGTGTGAGGGCTGTGACGCTACAAGGACGTAGTTTTGTTTCTAATAATGCCTCTTTCTCTCCCCCGTGTCTCCCCCTGTCCTCACCCTCCCACCTCCTCCCCAGTAGCTGCGGGCAGGAGGCGGGGCCGACAGACCTACAGCCGCTACCAGACCCTGGAGCTGGAGAAGGAGTTCCTGTTCAACCCGTACCTCACCCGAAAACGCCGCATCGAGGTGTCGCACGCGCTGGCGCTGACGGAGCGGCAGGTGAAGATCTGGTTCCAGAACCGCCGCATGAAGTGGAAGAAGGAGAACAACAAGGACAAGTTCCCCAGCAGCAAGAGCGAGCAGGAGGCGGTGGAGAGGGAGCGGAGGGAGAAGGAGCTGCGGGACGGCGGCAGCTCAGGTGGCGGCAGTGGAGGCGCGGGAGGAGCAGGAGGAGGAGGAAGCGGTGGAGAAGGAGGCGGTGGAGGAGGAGGAGGAGGAGGAGGAGGAGGCACGGTGGCGGTGGCGGGCACGGCGGGGTCACAGGCCTCCGTGACCGAGGATTGCTGCGAGAAAACCCACAAGCAAATGTAGGGAAATGAAAAAGGAGCGAGTGAAGGGGGAGAGAGGGGGGGATGGAGGAGAGGGGGAGAGATGTGGGTGAGTGTAAATGCTGGACAGGATGGGGTGAGGGTGGGTGAGGGGGGTGAGGGAGGGTGGGCTGGGTGGGGGACTGTTTTTGTCTTAACTGAGGCCATTGGACTGCCCCGCTGTCTCCACTGTTTCAGTCCATGGAGGGGAACCTGGGTCTCCAGAATGCGCAAAAAAGAAAAAAAACAAAAAAAAAACAAAGAAAAGCGGCGAGCTGGACGGACTGGAGGGGCCTCGCGCCTCTGTCTGCTGACTGGAGAGACCGCAGGAAGGAGAAAAAAAAGAGAGAGAAAGAAACTCTGGAAAAAAAAAAAATCACCAATTGACGAGGGAGGGGGTGAATCAATCCAACAAACATAGTCTACACTAGTGTTCAAAACAAACAAAGAAAAAAAGAAAAAAAAAGAAACAGAAAATGATAGCTTCCTTTCTTTGTGGAACAATTATCGTGGAAACATTTCTATATTGTTAGAAGTTTATCATTAACAATTTTATCTTTGGCAGCTGTATAGTTTTTAAGTTAAATGACGATGATGATGGTGCACTTTTTACTGTACTTCTCACTTCTATGTTGTTGTTGTTATGGCAATGATTGATGATGATGATGATGATGATGATGATGATGATGATGATGACGTAGCAATTAATGAAATTTCCAACAACATGAAACTGCCTATTTATGCCGTTTTAGTAGGTCGGGTCTCTTTTTTACACACTCTAATTGTCGTTTTAGTTCGTTTTTTGATCGATGGTGTTTGTTTTATGTTGTCTTCCTTTTTCTCTTTTTTGGGTAAAGAGCATGCGCACAGTGCAGATTTAAAACAAAAAAAAAGAAGAGAGAGAACATTCATAAAAATAAAAAAGAGGAAAAAACGTAATAAAAACAAACCAATGGCGTCTTTTCTGCGTGTAACTGGAAGTGGTGACAGTTCATTTAGAAGCTGTAAGAATGATCCATCAGGCGGGAATAAGAGCCTGACGCTTCTTTCTCTTCATCCACACTTTCCCTCCATCCCTGCGCGCTCTGTCAGCACCCAGACTGATAAAACCGTTCAGTTCACGAGGCCAAACATTTAAGCCTCGACTCGGAAATCTCCTCTTAAAACAACAGATGCCCCCCTCCCCTCCTCCCCCCTTCCTCACATCCTCACCCCACTCCCTCACACTCACACACAATCCACATCTATCTAAACATGGCTTTATTTATGGCCTGCTCCTCCACCTCCACTTACATTATTACAGACCTCTATATTCACCATTACGCTGCCTTCCATCATCATCACAATGACGACTTGAGGTCGGATTGTTTCCATATGGGCAGATCAAACACACGCAGCCTGGACATCCACATGGACTCCATACAGTGTTACCAAACCGACAAATATTTACCTGATCAGGTGCACAATAACCCGATCTGAGGACGGTTTTTTTTTTAAATGCTGATGCACCTTATGTCTATTTGCTAAGGCAGCCAGAGCAACACATCTCTGGCTGTCCAGTCCAGGTCATTTGTTAAAAGGGAACTCTAAATATTTAGTGCCGCTTTTCCAGAAGAGACAGTTTAACAAACACAAAAGGCAACATGGAGCCAGTAAAGTATGAAATATCTCCACTTCTTAGAACGGGACGAGGTCCAAAACCAATAGGCAGCCGAATCTTTCTGGAGCAAAAGCCAACTTTCTGCTAGAAAATTAAATTAAAAAATAAGGTGGAGCCAAAGTGAAAGTAACGCTGATGGCATCAATAAAGGTTAATTGTCAGACTTTGGGAAACTTCTCCAGAAATGGTTTTACGTCTCATCTATAAGCAGGACTTGATGTAACAGATAAACTAAAGGCTGGTGGATTGTCCTCCTGATGGTTTAACCCGCTGACACATTCAGGTTTGTGTCGCTTCACTGACAACACTCTGTATGTTGTTTTATATCTCATATAGATGTCAAAGTCTGGGATTTAGTTCAGATTCACGTTTAGTGTCTAGCATTCAGAAAGCTGCAGAAGAAGCCAGAATGAGACCCAAACTATTGTAACTGTACGTGACAGGACAACCGGAGCCAGTGGATGAACTCTGCTGTTGGGCCCAAGTCAACCCTGTGGACACCAACTGGAAGCTTTGCTACATTCCCAGAAACCATCCAGAGCTACACGGTTCCAAAAGTTGGTTCAGAGTTAGGAAGTGCAATTTAACTAAATGTAGTGAAGTTCTCCATGTGAGCACACTGCAGCACAGCACTGGGCTGTTTGTGTTAATACAAGACTCATAATGTAAAACCCAGTCTTCTCTTATGTTGTCCTTCATCGGTGTGACTTCTTAAAGAAATGTATTGCCAAAAGCCAACTGAATAAACGTGTAGCTGTGGGGCTCGGAGGAACCAGGACAGTTGGTGGTTGAGGCTTTTTCCGTGGCCTAATCTGACGCATAGTGACACATGTGTTTGTCACATATCTGTTGTAGGAGATGCTGGTGTGAAATCAGCTATAGCCATGTTTAGCCTCACGTCTGGGATTGCCTGATCAGAGATGACTGGCCACGTGGTGTCACACACACAACAGTCGATTCTTCCATCTTTTCCAACTGTGTGGAGGCTGGAACAAGCAGAGAAATGACATTTGACTCATCTAAAGGGTGAACGAATTAAAGGAAACACGAGGATCAGAGGTTTTTACGCGTAACGCTCGACCTGCTGGTTGCAGCTCCCAAGCTGCAAAGTGGAGTTTATACAAAACGCGTTGATACGAGGAAGGTTCTTTCAGTGTTTGTGGACCAAACAAACAGACCTTCTCTTTCTAATCCTCTAATTGTCCCACATCCTTCCAGTTAGAGGAGAAAAAACAACATGCACAGGACTTTTACGCACGCATGACTCCTCTTCGGCCTGTTAAACATTACACTCAGCACAGAGATTTTATCCTGATGAACTCAGTGCTGCGTGGCGGGGAAAGGTCAACGTCACGGGTACAGATCTAAGCACCGAGCACCTGCACGCCAGGTGAGTTTCCTCTGCCTGCGAGGAAGGATCCAGCGCCAGGGAGCAGAACTAATCAGATCTGTACTCACAGGCGGAGGTGGTTTATGTTGAATGTCTTAGAGCGTGGTTCTGCTTTTCTCTCTGTAATGGATTCAGAAATGTGTTTGTTCTTTGAAACATACATCCTCTCCTGCTCCTAACAGCCGCTCCGGGTTCTAGTTTGTTTGCCTAGTTTATAGCTCTAATATTTCAAGAGGCGCGACAGAGTGGTAAGAAATATTAACCTGTAATTCTCAGTGTTTTGATTATTAGCTGAATTAAAGTGGAGTGCGGCCTCTTGAAGCTGTAGCAGATGTAATATTTCATCGTGGGCGTTATTGCAGAATGATTTTCAAAGTGACGCGGTCTGACTGCCTCCATAACACGTTGCTGACATTACATCTTCATCTATGTGATGAAGATGTAATGTCACTGCATGACTCACGTCGTCTCCGCCTGCTGTGACCAGTCAGCAGCGGTCCACTGTACACCGGGAACACAACAGCCTCTGATTGCTCTGCTGTGGGACTCTCTCTTCTGCATGTGTGGTCTCCGCAGAGTAAGCTTTGGGGTAAGACACCCGAAACGGGGGAAATCCATCTCCTTTTTCAGTCTTCTCGGCAACTTTACGCATGTGCCTAGCACCGCTCCGTTCCCAGCCCAATCAATATCACAGCTAATGGTGCTTTCCGCTCTTTGCGCACGACTTCACCCGCTTCCTAGCCGGCACGCAGGGCAGTAAAAGATTTAAATTTGAGCTGGGTGTTTGTCAGCCTCAGCCGTTTTGTTTTCCAGCTCTACATACGCGCGGTGATTAGTGGACACGTTCCGAGCCGCTGCCTATTGATTGTGTTATATGGATGCTATTGTAAGCTGTGCGTGCGAGAGCGAGTTGCGGCGGTTCGTCCATGTGAGTTGCAGCTAATTTCTTCCATTATAATATTACATCCAGAGGGAAACCCCGTCGGCCATTGGGCATCCTGACATCACATGGACGCGCCGTCACGTGGTCGGAGAAGCAATGGGAGGTAGGGGAGGAAAAGTGTGGGGTGGGGTGATTTTTTGTGTAAATCTAGACAGTAACACCCCGCCAATAATTCACGGTCCCTCGTAAAAAGCCGACATTAAACCGCCCCGGGCCTACAAATCATCAGCGCCAAATTATGAGTTCGCTGTACTTCGCCAACGCGCTGTTTTCTAAATACCAACAAGCTGCCGCGAGCTGCCCCGCTCTGCTCTTCACAGACTCTCCAACTTCTCCCTCCCCGACTTCCTCTGCTTCTCCTGCCGCGTCTTCTTCGTGCGCCCTCGTGTCCAGCGGATATCAACACCACCATGTCTCCAGTGAGAGAGGCAGAGGTAGGCTCCCGTTCCCTCCCTCTTCTTCCACTTCTCCTTCTTCCTCCTCCTCCTTCCCTTCCTCCTCTTTCCCTTCATCGTTCAGTTTATCTCTTTCGGGACTAAACGGGAGCACCGGGGGTACTCAGCATCCTCTCAACCCCACAGAAGTGCGCACAAGAGGCGCTTATGGCTCGTCCGGAGCTGGGCCGCTGTGCTCTTCTCTGCAGGGCTACCCCGCCGAGAGATTCCACGCTCGGCCTCAGTTCTGCTCACTGGCTGCGAGTCTTCCTGAGGCGGCCTGCAGGAGGCAGAATAGCCCGGAGCAACAGCAGCTGAACGATGAGAGGCTGCGGATTTACCCCTGGATGAGAAGCTCAGGTGAGAAGGGAGGAGAGCGGGGTGGGAGGTGGGTTCGGAAAAGTTATGAGAAGTGATGGGATGATTTGGGAGCAGTCACAGGTGAGTTGGGGAGAGGGGGGGGGGGGTGGAGCTGATTGTTAGGGGTGTGTGTGTGTGTGTGTGTTTGTGTGTGTTTGTTGGAGCCAATAATCACGTTAAACGCTCTTTAAACTGTTGGCCCGGTTGCGCAGCGGCCACTGCCGGTAGCTGAACTATGCCTGTCTGCCTCTTTCTCTCTGTCACTTTTTTACAGCCTCTCTCTCTCTCTCTCTCTCTCGCTTTCTCTCTCTTTGCAGATCTTTTATGGCTCTGCGACCTCCATAAAACCATAATTTAAGACTTTGTGAATATTCATTAGCTGGTATTGTGTTTAAGAAGGGGACAGGGGAGCGCAGGGGTGGCTGCAGCTTTATTCTGACCTGTTTGAAAATGAAGAAAATCTTCCTCTTCGGGCGTTCACGGTTATGCTCATACTCAGTGTTTGGCTCAGCTCAGCTCAGCTCAGCGTCCTGATAGCCTTGTGTTCCACTGTCAGTGCGTGTAGGCCCGCTGAATGCCCATTGTGCTATTGTACGGTCACCACAATCCACTAATACTATAAACATTATAAATTAGCAGATGGGTTTGATCTCTGAATGCCTGCCCTTTCCCCCGATTGTAAAAGCGGCTTTGTGAGCCGGCAGCGGCCCGAGTGCTGAATGGAAGCAAGGCCTCGGACAACAACAAACACACACCGCACAAAGAGCATTTTTATGTTTAAGTCTAAATACTGAATGGTAGCACGTCAAAACTGGGGAATATGGCGAGAGAGTCGGTGCGTAAAGCGTGCGTAAAAGTGAAGGAGATGTTTGGTATTTTTTACTCTCAAAAACAGAAACATGGAACTGCACAGGAGACATAAGAGCTTGTTGAAGCTTCTGCGCCTCCATTAGTGCGGATCTGAGTGGAGGCCAGACGCGCCCATGTATTTTTAGAGGCCGGTTTAATATGGATATGTGTGCGTAAAGCTGGCTCACTGCACGAAAATCGATCCATCTGCTCAATATTTAAAGGTAACAGGCAACTTAAACATGAAATATACTCTACTTTTTTCTTCTTTTCAGTAGAACACTCAGAGACTGTAGGGCACAGTCAAGTTTGCTTTGAAAAAAAAAACATATCAGAATTCAGGTCTCTCGTCATTAGCTGGAGCTTTTCTGCATTTCATCGTCGCTAAATTCTTGTTCTTTAATTTCCGCCACCGTCCCATCCTCCAGTTCCCCTGCCCTCTATGTGTGTGTTATTTAAAAAAAAAAAAAAAAAAAAGGTTCCACAGCAACATCTGTGGGTGCTTTTCATTTGGAGAGCTGCGTGATAGATTATTTGAAAAGATGAAAACCGAATCATAAAATTAATAGTGTTTCATTTGCTTCTTATGAGGAGACTGTTCGGAGCCTGCTTTTGGAAAACCAGAGCAGTGAGGGCCGCGTCCTGGTATTATATATGATCATAAAAATGTAATAAACAACAATGAAATGAAGTATCACTTTTTACGAGCAAAGAAAACAGAATCATGATGTGGTCTCCGGATAACTGTCTTGTTTTCCGTCGTCAGAATAATTCCTAACATCACACACTATTAAAAAAAGGGAAATAAAATCAGATTTGCATTACAGGAAAATAGAAAATATGTGAATAAAACACACACACACGCAAACACACACACCAGAGAGGAGAGTAAAACATATTTCTTTCTCTTGGCACTTCTAATCTTTTCTCTGCTCTCTCGCCTGTGCGTGTGTGTGTGCGGAGGAAGGGGGCGTGGTGGGGTCGAAGCAGCCAGCCTGTATAATGAATTTATAGATTTTAATTTAGATCCGATTCCAGTCCAAGGCGTCGGGAGATGATTGGAGGGAGAAGGCCCGGATGTTCCACCGTTGAATAAGACAAACACATGAGCGCTTATTAAAGGAGGCGCCCGGGCTCCGACAGGGACGCGCGCGCACACACTGCTGGGTTTATACGTGTATTTTCGTCCCACTTGCGTGTGAAAGAGGGAGACAGAGGAGGACTGAGAGGACAATGCGGCCCCTTGTTGTTGTAGATGGTCAGAGAATTCCCAACTTCAGCTCGAGCGCACGAACAAATCACTGACAGACAGAGAGCAGGAAAAAAAACCAACAACCAGAGCAGCAGTTCTTCTGCCTCTCAGCGCTCACACCGAGTCTCACCTCCACATGCAACGAAAAGGAAACGGCGCAGAGATAAACATGCGCACACGTACTTCATCACACACACTTCCACGCTGCAGTCACTCACACGGACTGACCGCTGCTTCCAATAAAGCCGCGGCAGGCCGACACACACACACACACACACACACACACACACACGGACGGACGGATGGAGGCTGCAGCAGTTACGCAGGGACGGAAACATGATGCGTGGGGAGGGAAAATATTCTGGAGGAGCTTTTAGGAAGCAGAGAAGGCAGTGAAATGTGTGTGAAAGTCCAGTCAGGGTGAGACATGTGAAGGAATTAACTGATTTAAATAACGTGAAATAAAGGCTGAGTTTGGGGGATGAGTCAGACATTTCTGACCAAATATATAAAATATAAAGCACAGGGAAATGTGTATTTCGCAATTGGTGTTTTATTTTTTGCTTTATTTGAATCATTAGTTGTTGCAGGGAAACGGAGGGAAAGAAGCTTAGTGTTGCTTTTGTTGTTAGATATTCAATTACTTAAATAAAAACGGGATAAACAGAATTAAAGATTAATATCATGTCAATAAATAGAAGCTGGAGCAGAACTGGCAAAGAAAGCTACTGATTATATGAATAAAAACCGCGTTTGATTTAATTTTACATTTAATTTTTGCAATTAAATAAAAATAAATAAACACAAGTGCAGATAGGAAATATAAAACTCTCTCTCTGTGTGTGTGTGTGTGTGTGTGTGTGTGTGTGTGTGTGTGTGTGTGCAGTAAACCTGGCAAAGCCTCTATCAGGAAATGATGACAACAGTTTTATCAACGTTGCTTGAAATCACTGAAAACAACTTTGTGATGGAGGAGTGATGGTGACACACTGAGCTCAGACAGACAGACAGACAGACAGACAGACAGACAGACAGACAGACAGACAGACAGACAGTCACTGCTGGTCATAGATCACACAGAGGATTCATGACCTCATTTAGGACCTTATGGGCAGAACAACTGAATCCTGAGTCAGGACCAGAACTTCAGATTTCTGTGTCTAAATGAACTTTTCTAAGGTTGGACTTTGTTTAATGCAGCTGAAGCATTTAAACTCCTCGTCGTCTGATAAATGCACACCTGGGCTTTATATCTATACATCCACACACACACACACATATACATACACATATATATATGAGGAGTTGTTCTGTTCATGTGCTGTTGTTCTCCTCTGCTCACACTTTGACCCTTTGAGGATTCCAATGGAAAATCTTCCACTTTTATGAGCCTTCACTAAACACCAGCTAATGCCGTTAAAGTCGCCACAAACAGTCACAAAGCCCAGGCTGATTTTTTACAGGCCGGTCACTCCGTTTTATTGCCGCTCAGATGACCGGCAGCGTGAGCCGGGGCTTATTTAGACATTCAACAGCCCTACAATGCAGCAGCAGAACCTCAGGGGCCAGTTGAACTAAAATAAAAACTTAAATAAAAGATGCAGAGATGTCCTGAGGAGGCTGCAGAGTCCGGCAGCAGATCAGCAGTGATCTCCCCACTGTTATCGCCCAGAGCTGTCCATGCAGCAGAAGGAGCCCTCTTTTCACTCAGACTGTGCAGAGGAAATGAGTTTAGACGTTTGTGTGGCCCACCGACGACCTCTGAGCTGTGAAAATGTGACCCAGTTTCTCTTTAACCTTCAGGCGCTGCGTGACCTCTGCAGACAGAAGGTCAGCCTCTGCGGTCTTACTCAGCACTGACTCCTGCATATCTCACATGAATGGCAGTGGAAGGATTTTCTTCTTTCCCTTTTCTCTTAAATTAAATTAGCAATGCATGCCTGTTCCAGCAGCTCGGCCCTCAGCATCAGTCCTCCCAGTGTGTCTCCAGTAACTGTATTCATCTGAGGGAACTGGTCGAAGCAGTTCAACGGCTCATCAGTGGCTGATTTTGCACTTTTTTCTGCTCTAAGTTCCCCCATTAGTCCTGTAATAGATCTGCTTTAATGACAAACAGGGTGTGAGGTAAATATTGAAGAGCAGCTCAGACAGACAGCAGCTGAAGCCACATCATCAAGGAAATGAGCCACAAGTCAGGAAGTGGAGCTGAAGGACAGTCAGGTCCAGGAGTGGCCACCAGGACTGAAGGCCACCAGGACACACAGGTTTAGACAAGAGGTTAAAGAGGTTTACTCACCTCCTCATTCCAGAGATCAGCGTCATGTCAAACGTTACGGTGACACGAGACAAAGCAGCTCATGAAGCTGTGTGTTCATCCTGACATTAGGTTTCTATTATTGATGGTTTTAATGTAAAGAATGAAAGAGTGTAGAAAATGATGTTTGTTCATGTTTTATTTATACGATATAATAAAGTCTGGAAAGCATGAAGAACAGGTCAGTAGGTTGTGTTTAAGTTCATCACAAATGAAGGATGTGTGGCGACCAAAGAACTCAACAAATGAGCAAAATGAGGAGAGTTCAGGCGACAAGATCACATTCTGAAATAAAATGTTTTTCATTCATAGATAACATAAAATGTTTTCCTATTATTTTATTATTTGTTAAATAATTCTTTTGTCATTTTTACTTACCGTATTTTTAGTTTTTAATTGTCACTTCAAACATTTTGTCATCTTTTTTATTTAAAAAAACAAAACAAAACCCCACCTATAACCAATATACTGTGCAAATCCTACAAACACTGAGCAACAATACAGGCAGTAATTTAATTTAATGAAAATATACATGAGAACAGCACTTACTGAATTAAAATAAGACCATAAATTCATATTTTCTGTGATAACACTGATGATAAATCTGTAATAACTTCATGTTATTCTCATAATTTTGACTTACCTGCAGTATTGTTGATGCATTTATCTTTTTATTTGTGTATTTCTTGGTGAACTTTTAGAATATTTCAAATAACCTGGTGTTCTTATTCTATGGCCTGGAAATGGACTTCAGTATTCCACCAACTTTAAGCTTTTTGGGGGGCCTTATTTTTTAAACGCTACATTGACAGGCGCTGGCAGGATGAGTCCAGACTGAGATGTGACGGCAGGTGGCTCAGAGCTCACCTGCCTGGAAAACAAAGGTGGTTAAAATAAAGCCTAAAGGAGCTGAAGTCTAAACCCAGGCCACAGAACAGAGGCTACCAGCTGTCTGCTGCTGTGTCTCTACCTGGGAATGTGCCTCTTACGCGCAGGTCCGGACAGGAGGAGAGGCCGGCAGACCTACACGCGCCACCAGACGCTCGAGCTGGAGAAGGAGTTCCACTTCAACCGGTACCTCACGAGGAGACGGAGGATAGAGGTGGCGCATGCGCTGGGCCTCACCGAGCGGCAGATCAAGATCTGGTTCCAGAACCGGAGGATGAAGTGGAAGAAGGAGAACAAGGGCGGCTCCCCAACGGCGGCACCTGGAGAGGAAGAGGAGGAGGAGGCTGAGGAGGAGGAGTGACAGCAGAGACTCGACTGGACGCTTTGACATCAGCAGCTGCTCTTATTTCACAGCAGAAATAAAAAGTGACTTTAGCTCTAAAGTCATCAGAGAACCAACTCCAGAAGGAGCAGCTGAAGCTACAGCCGCTGACTTTTCTGATCCTCTGACATCACATCACATATGAAACACAAGCATCACAGTTCCTGCCTCTGTTTCCTGCTCAGAGTGACAGAACCACAGCAGAGGAGGAACCAGAAACCAGGAATGTGATGCGCAGTAAACGTTCTTCCTGTCCAGTCTTTTCTGTATAAAAGCACCTCAGCAGCAAAAAGGGACGAGGTGAGTTCTTCTGGACAGAAATCTCTCTGCTGGTGTTCAGCTGATCTGTGCAGTTATTTGGAATAAACCAGATTTTTGTCTGAGTGTCTGCTGACCATCCACAGCCACCGGGGAGCAGGACGAACTCTGAGCGGAGCTACTTCAGAGTTTTGTTTGTTTTTGTTTTAACCATTTTTTCTTAAAGCAGTCCCAACATGTAACCGTGTTTTCTATGAATTTAATTTTCTGTCTGATATGAATAAAGATCTCTGTGGTCTTATCGGTGCTTCTAAAAGCTGTGATTTTTTGCTGAAGCCTTTTTTATTTCTGCCTCACTGTTATTTCAGTCACACAGTTATTGAAAACATCCCTGTGGACGTGACTTCAACACGACTGGCACCAGTTCGCTCCAGTTTTAAGTGAGAATGAGTTCGATCTCGTCTCTTTGATTATATTCCGATCAGAGGGCCGCAGACACACAGAGAGCTGAACCCAGAGACTCGTGCTTCAGGTGGGATCAGGCTGAATATGAATGGAGGAGCAATTATGTACAAAGACTTCTATTAAGGCAGTCAATGGATTTTTAATGCTGGTATTTAGTTTAAAATAACATTTTTATTATTATCTGATTGAAACTAAGCGGCAGCAGGAATTATGGGATGCATGTTGTTGTCTTGTCTTGTTTCTGTGCTTTGCTCCAGTGGTTTCACGCTGATCCTCATTTTCACACTAAAATGCACTTTTATTTTCTTGTATGTAAATAAAACGAATATTAAAAAAAGAAATGAGCTTGTTGTCATTTCTGGAAGATTGTTTATGTGGAAAAATTCCCAAACGGAAGCTGTTCAGATTTTCATGTTTTTGTGCTTGAAGGTGCATCAGAAGGAAGATAATGCTTCTACAAGTGCTGTTACAACGTGGCTAAGAGCAATAAATGCAGTTTAAGGCAATAAGAAGTCATCATTAAAGCCACAGCACTTTTTTTGCAGCCACTGATGCTCAGTGTGCAGATAGGTTCCATTATCCAGCCTGAGCTGACTGGTGAGGCAGTGAATGAGGCCTCTATCTGGTCCACACTTTGTTAATCCTGGATGGTAGCTCCTGCAGCGGATGTGCTAATTCCCTTTAATCAAAAGGCATCTCCTCATACAGCTAAAGAAGTAACTGTGAAGCTATGAGCTTCGTTTGGGGACAATATTTGTCTTCCATATTTGGAAAATGTCCGAAGCGCTAAAACCAAAGCTGGTGTGTTTGACATGAAGGAGATTTGTGTTTAAACAGGAACAACTGGAATGTGAGCAGGTAAAGAGTAAACCACCGTGTCTGACCTGCATTTACTGCCACAGTCCACAGGTTTAAAAAATAAAACTAAAAAAATAAATAAAGTTGATGAAATGTCATCTGTTCACTGAAGCGACTCTCAAAAAGAGTCAAATCTCACACGAAGCTTTATTACGTCCCATCCAGCCTTTAAGGGTTCCACTTTGATTTTCACACATTATAAACCAGAGTCGGTCCTAGAACAAGCTCACCTTGTTCACAGGTTTCTGTGTCTCCGCTGCAGCGACGGAGAAGCTTCAGAGTTCAACTTTCACCGGTTCAGCTTTATTTAGCAGAAATCTTCCCTGAAAAATAAAATAAAGACAAACAGAAAACAACATGTACATCACACCAAATAAATCATAAATATGAATAAATAGCAGAGTTTAGAAGAAACATCTCCGATCTGTGCCACCAGTGATCCCACAGCTGTGCGTAAAAACAGCTTTAATAAACATTTCGCGTCATTTTTGGATCCCAAGCTGGTGCCATAAATGAAGAGCAAAGATTGGACGTTTGATTTTCTCACCTTTAGACACACGAAACAGAGAAAACATCTGAATTATGAACAAAATAATAATTATCTCGTGATCATCTTGGATTAAATGCTGCACAAACATTTGTTTCCAAAACCAAACACGAGCTTTTTTACGATTAATCTGAACGAAATTTTTAAACACAAAATTCAATACAGAAATTACGTTTCATGTTTTTTTTTCTTTCTGCCGTTTTATTTTATTTTATTTTATTTTATTTTATTTGTAATAAAGCTCACCCTGGACGTTTAAGGTTTTAATTATATTGTGTTGAGAGGAAATTGAAGTTTGCGTGCTTTGAAACCAGAGCAACATTTTTAAGTTCTTCAGCCTCCAGACGGACAGAGAACCTCCAACTCCAAGCTCACTGCAAACAAAACGCCAAGCTGCTGCCACTCACCTCCAAACAACACCTTCTACCTGAGCTTCACTGCAGCCACAAACATCCAGGTCTGCTCCAGCTGCGCAAAAATGTCTCCGGATCCAGACGAGTTTTCCTGGACACGGGATTGTCTCTGGAAGTCCTCGGTTTTCTGTGGAAGCCAAAAAAAAAAAGAGAGACTACATGAAGCCGCGGAGGGCGGTGGGGGATGTTATAGCAGGTCCTGATGTCTTTATTGCGTCCATGAAAAGGCCGGAAACCCCAATAAAAGCAACAAACACACAAAGAAACCAACAGATCGGAGGAGCGCGCGGCCTGTTTGTGCCTCCTGCGCTTTACTGCTGCTTTATTTTCTGTTAATTTTTAACCTGGGATATTTGCATAGAGGAAGCCTCGGATCCGCTTCTCCAGCTCACCAGACGCTGTGCGCTTTGAAAGGGTCACATGTGGGTCAGTGAAGGTTTAAAATCAAGTTTTCTGGGATTAAATGGGATGCGGACTAAATCTACACGCTGTCTGTGTAGGAAACTCATTTTCCACGAGCAGCCAGGCTTTAATCCACGCAGGGAAGTTGCCAATTAGCTTTATTTTGTCCTGCTAATAGCGCTTTGGATAGGTTGTTTAACGCAGACACACATCCTGTAGATCTGATTCTTCACAACACAACAACAAGACAAAAGCAGATAACCAGCAAAACAGAAGACTGTTGTTCTGATTGGTCTTGTGTGGGTTCGTGTGGGTGCAGAACCCCGTTTAGCTCTCCCAATACGTTTGTTTTAATGTCCCAGAGCTCCTTAAAGTGTAGCGTTGTTAATATCAGCGTGGACAAATTCTGGACCTTTAACTGGTCTCGTTAACTCACTGTTTCTACCCTCTGCAGCAAACGAGCTGCATCTTATTTAAAATTCAGGAGACGACTGAATCGGGCTGTGTGGGAGAACAAACTGCATTAAGAGATAAAAACGATGCGTAAAAGTCTTTAACACGAGCAGATGAAACCGAACTGTGCTCCATCACAAGCCGTTTGAGCTCAGCTACATTCCAGCGTGTTCTCACATTTAACATCGGGCTGCTTCTAATTGTGTAAATACAAAGTGTTTGTGCATTAAAAAAAATGAAAGCATTCACTGCGTGTTGTCTTTGCAGTGTCTCTGTGCGTCCTGCGGCTCCAGGCCTGCAGGCCGTTAAACACTGACGCTTTGCCGCATTGCGAAACCGCTTTTACGCACAGCTTTTCAGGCCCGCACCAGCACTCAGGTGATGCTGTTTTTGTGTCTGCAGATCGCCATTGGGCTGAGTTTCACTTTGCTCACTTCAAACTGGCCGTTATGCAGCATTTCACCGCCGTGCAGGACGGTAGAAACAAACGCTGAGAAGCGGCGCGTTGTGCAGCTGCTTCAGTCTGAAGCCTGAAACATATTCATTAGTATTTATTAAAATAAAAAAGCACACTAATTACATTAACTGTGGGGCTGGTACAGAGGAGATTGTCCTGTTTCTATACATCAAACAGAGTTTTTGCAAACCGCCCAAAGAGCCAGAATCCACGTCGGAGCTGTTTTGACCAGACGAGACATTTTCATGTCACGAGGCTGCTGAGGTTTACTGACACCAGAAACTGTCTCCAGCAGCCACCAAAGACTGAAGAGTGGAGGCACGAAGAATTCAGAAAAGGTGCTCTGGCAGTAATAATATGGAGAGCTTTCTATTAAGGATCATCAGCAGCAGATTTTTAAATTCATCCTGTTGGATGAAATGAACGCAGCTGTTAGCTTGTGAGCTAATTATTATTCTAACTATTTCAAATTCTGTCTGTGATTTTCACAGCAGCACGTCCACTGTCAGCAAATTAATGGATAGAAATGTGCAAAATAAACAACAAAGAACACCAAAAACAGACATTTAAAAGGCACAGAGGTGACAGGAGAATAAAGGAGAGCGACATGTGAGTTCAACGTTTCTCCTCTGAGTCCTGGAAGCTTCAAGGTTTCTGTTCCAGAGGAGCAGAGGAAGAAGAAAATGGCGGCGGAGAGAATGAGAGCGAGAGAAGGAGCAGCTCCCCTCCAACAGCGCTCCATGAAGAAATGCAATAAATTCCTTGTTGTTTTATGAAAATTTACAACTTTGTGATACAAGTTTATGAGTGGCCGCGCGCCGGGATTGGCCGACGGGCTGGTCATGTGGACGCGCTTAACGTGAACATGAACTTTTTATGATTTCCCAAGTGGCTATATTGCTGCTGCACTCCGCTCCTCCGGCCCGAGCAGCCGCATCTCCGCCGCGCGCTCTGCCCGGGGCTCGGGAGGCGCCCGCGAAGGAGCCCCGGCGACGGCGGAGAGGAAGAAGGAACGCCCGGCTCTAATTAAACGGACTAGTTAATGAGAATACTGCTAGTGAGCGTGGAAGACCGGCACGAGGAGACGTTGACAACAACCCGCCCCCTCCTCTCTCCCCCCCACCTCCTCCCTCCTCTCCTCCTCCTCCTCCTCGCTCTTCCTCCTCCGCTATGGCTCCTCGCTCCGTCTGCTCTCGCGCTGCCGTCTACGCCGAATCGGTGGACCGGGATCGGGGGGGCGGGGGGGTGACGCCGGGATGCCGGTTTGGAGAAGGCCAGCCGCAGCCCGAGAGACACCGGAGATGAGCTCATTGTTTTTTTGTTTTGTTTTGATTTTTTTAATTTGACATTTTATTTACTTTGTCAGCGCGTGGATGAGGAGGATGGTGATGATGATGATGATGATGGTGACAGGGCGCTGCGATGAAGACAGCGCCAGTGTTTTTGGCGACTGGGTGTCAAACGAAAGAGGGGGGAGAACGCACGCCCCTCCGAGTCCTCCTCACCCTCACCTCCCTTCCTCCCCCCCCACTCCACCCAATTATCATCCATCCATCCGGGCTGGGGCTTGTCTCGTGCCATTCCGGGGTGCCTTGGCTTTCCTTGCACGCGGGACGCCGAAGTGAGCTGCAGGTGTGTCGGGGCTCGTGACGGATTATCAACAAACGGTAAGAGCTCGTTCATGCACGTTTTTTTACTTCATCCGGTAGCCCTGCGCGCGCTGCCCCTGCATGCGCATTGTGTAAAGGAGCCCGACGAGCCCAAAAAACAAGCGGAGCCGCAGGAGCTTTGCGTTTTTCTGGCTGCTTCTGGTTGATCCGTTCACGTTACAAATGAGGTGTTACTTTCCCATCTCAGATTAAAGCGTTTCCTCGCCGGATTAGGCTCCATGATGAATAGTCCAGATGAATTGGCTCTCTAAGTGCTGGGATTAGGAGCGCAGGAGCCATCCATCGGTTCAAACTCGGCTGTTGGAGATCCGGAAGATTAGCTCAAGTCTTTTTTTTTCTTTTTTTTGTGCCTAAAGCTGTGCATGGAGAGGACGGAGGGAGGGGGAGTGGATGTGTTCATGAGAATGGAGCTGGCGCTGATATTTGGGCAGGTGTGCTGGATTTGTCAAATCACCACTTTTTGATTATTTTTATGTTATTTATGTAGTGAAAGAGGTGCGTGCTGGAGCTGCTTCCTCACGTGAGAGCGCACCTGGCTGCAGGTGGAGCGGCTGTAAAGTGAAGCCACTCTCTGGCTCTCTTTGTGTTCCTGCTCCTGTGTTGTTCAGTAACTGTTTCACTTCCAGATCTCAGTGGAAAAGCTTCCAGGTCCTTTCAGCTGATTGACACCCAGTGTGTGTGTGTGTGTGTGTGTGTGTGTGTGTGTGTGT
>NW_007578578.1:192282-225892 GCF_000690725.1 Stegastes partitus
TTATTATTATTATTATTATTATTATTATTACTCTATTTTTCAGACTTTATGTTGCTTCTATTTTTATTTATTCTGTTTTTAAATGTCCTGTTATTTGCACTGAGGCTTCTGGTCTGAACAGGAGGAACTGATGGCTGCTAATTTGTAATTAATGCGATTAATTCGGTGCAAGTTCTAAAAGTGCTAAATGAATCAATGATGGGCCACATCCTTCTCTCTTATGGCCGTAGCATGTATACTTGGGGCGATCTGAATTAAATATATTTCACCTGGATGTATGGCCACCTCGGAAAGAGCTTCAGCAGCGGGGCTATAATCAGTGTCAAGAAAACGGGCGAAAAATGGGAAAGTTCGGGGCTGTTTCTTTTCTTCTTCTCCTTTTACATTTCAGCCTAATCAGTGTCACAGCAGAAGGAAAATAATAATTCACGGCGCGCATTGATCAAACCGAGCGGACTCCTGCAGAATGTTTGAGTCCAGTTTCACAGCAGCAGCAGCAGCGCGGCGTTCACACAGCAGAACCCGGGACGGGTCCGCGTGTCCCGGGTTATCTGTCAGCAATAAAACATTAACAGCTATCAGATTATGCTCTGAAAATCCTTTGCAGATTATCAATTGCTCTTATGATGGCGAAAATAACCGCGATGAAAAGCCTGCGGTGGGAACATGGCGCACATATTGACCAGGGAGCGGCGCGTAAATCTGCCACCGACCAAACACACCAACTGCAAATACAAACACCTCAATTATAGGAGAGCGTAGCCCACATTAGACTGAAGGCTAACTCACACACACACACACACACACACGGGACCACACATGAGTCATGCGCGCTCCCGGCCGTGATTTACGCTCGACAAATTCATTTTAATGCGCTCGGTATTATCTGCAAAGCGCCGGGAATATGTTTTATTATTCGGTGGCCTCTAGTGGTGCAGCAGCACCCCCCCTCCACCCCTCCACCCCTCCGGGAGTGCGCGTGTGCGTGTGAGCGTTAGTGTGTTTGAGAGAGCTGCTGGCTTTTATGGGCCCAACAACAGACGGAGGAAGACACACAGGGAGAGAAAGAATCAATTTAACGCGCGGAGGATTCCGGTGTGATTGCGCAATCTCACCGGGAACCGGAGGAAGATTAGAAAGAGACTGAATGAGAATTAAAGAGAGAGCGGGAGATTGAAGAAGGGAAATAGGAAAGGAGAGCGGTGGTGGAGGTGGTGGTGGTGCTGTGGGGGGGTCACAGTAGTTCCCAGACCCCCTCCCTCCCTCTTCCTCCTCCTCCTCCTCTTCCTCTCTCCAACGAAAGGAAAAGGGGCGAACGAATGCCAGGCACGGAGGCTTCCCATTGGTCAGCGGGAGGTCAGCTGGTCTGTGCCTCCCCCCTCATCCCCCTCCTCACCCTATCCCGTTTTCTCCACTCACACACACACTCGCTCGCTCTTGTTCTCCCCCTCCCTCTCTCTCTCTCTCTCTCTCTCTCTGTCCCACACTGGCACTCAGCCACCCCGGTACCCCCCACCCTCACCCTCCTCACCCTCCTCACCCCCTCCTCCCAATCTGCGATAAACTAAGTGATAGCAGCAGCCCGTCGGACTGTCGGCTATAAAACACAACAAATCATAAAGTGCAGGCAGGGGAAGGCAGAGGAAGGAGGACGGGAGGGAGAACCGTTAGCCGTCAGCCTCCGTCCGTCTACTCCCCCTTCTGCGTCTTCATCGCGTGAACCTTGTTGTTGTGTTTGTTTCGTGCCCTCCTGTCCTCCCCTCTCCTCCTCTTCTTCTCCTCTTCTTCTTTTCTCCCCTTCTTCACCTCTCCTACTTTCTCCCGATGAGTTCCTATTTTGTCAACTCCTCTTTCCCGGTGACGCTACCGGGAACGGGTGGAGGAGGGCAGGCGGCGGCGGCAGAGTCGTTCCTGGGTCAGATCCCGCTTTACTCGTCGGGATACGCCGCCGACCACCCGCTCAGGCACTACCCGGGGGCAGCCGCCGTCACGGCTGCCGCAGCCATGGCATACAGCGCCAGCGGAGGCGGCGTGCACCAGGACAAACCGTACCCGGCGTCCTCCTACTACCAGCAGGCGACCAACGGAGCGTACAGCGGGCACCGTGCGGCGGCGGCGGCGGCGGCGGCGGCAGGGGTCGGTGTCGGGGGCGCGACCGGAGCCGGTGCCTGCGATTACGCCACGGCGGCAGCGGCGGCTGCAGCGGCAGCCACGAGCTTCTACCGGGACAAGGAGCACCCGTGCAGTCTGGAGGAGCACCAGCTCGTGCTCAGCCCGGACGGCATGCACCGTAAAGCGGAGTGCGCGGGGCTCGGTGGGAAGGGGCTGTTCGGTGAAGCGATGGACGACAAACAAGCGGCGTCAGCCCCCATTTATCCGTGGATGCAGCGGATGAACGCGTGCAACGGTGAGTGTCTTCTTCTTCCTCTTCCCCTCTTTCTTGCATATTTTATGATCCCCGTCATAAAGCTGACGTTTGTTTCCTCTGTCAGCCGCTCCGCTGTCTTCCCTGCTCGCTGCCCTCCTCCTCTCTCAGTAGCTGCTTTATGATCCCCGTTTGTTGGCCTGTCACTCAGTCATGTGCTCGGTATTTTATTGTCCGTCATAAACCGGGTTTGTTTGGGTTGTAGCTCCAGTTACTGTGTGTGACCTGCTGACCGACGCAGCTACCGAGCAGAGGGAAGGAAAGTCAGAGGAAGAGCCTGTCATAGAGTGTTGTGGGTGAAAACAAGGAGCAGATAAAAAGATAGAGGCTGTGGACAGAGAGGAAACCAAAAGCTGACAGTGTTAGGCAGCTATCTGTTGGCTGTTTCCACACATTTCATTTTTAAAACGTTATTTCTATTTCAAAGACCTTCAAACAACAAACATCAGGTATAAAAATCCAATAACAACCTTTAACTAAATGCATTTAAAGAGAAATCAGGTTCTTTTCTTTGTGCAAACTTTGTATCCGCTGCTGATAAAGGCAGACTGATATCACAGCTCCTGCTGCTATTTTTTTTTATCACCACTTCTCTTGTGCTATCTCACATGGAGCCTTTACTGTTAACCTTTTACCGCAGACACTGTTTATTCAAAACCGATTAGATAATCAGGCCTGTGAGTGCTGCCAAGTTCGGAGTGAAAGTGAGCCATGCAGGGCCAACTTTAATATGATTTATCTGACTCCCCAAAATACGCACAGCTCTGCCCTGATCCACAGCGCACTGCTCAGGCAAACTGTAAAATAGCTGTTGTGGGATGCTGTGCTGCTAAACCAGAGTATCTGTGTTTAACGGAGGAAAAACGGCCTGTTGAGGGTGAAGTGAGTAATGGTGGATGATGCAGGGCTACTGTTGTACAAAGCCCTGCAGGACACTCCGAGTTATGACAGATGAGGTGGAAACAGGCTCCGCCGCAAAGAAATGTATAAGGAGCAGAACGCAGAGCGGGCTATAAATGATAGCTGGAGATGTAAATGGCAGCTGGAGAGAGAACAGAGTGGCACAAAAGCCCCGCGTACTCCTCATAATCCGGTTTGGAGGGTTTCTATATGTGTGTGAGTTTATGTGTGTGTGTGTGTTTATGTGTGTGTGTGTGTGTGTTTCTCCTTCGTGGATCTTTAGAGTTGAGCACTGTGCGGTTTTCCATCCATGATCTGCCTTTCAGATCAATACAGAAAGTGAAGCTGCTAAACTGACAACATGGCGATGTGTTCAGCACCAGGGGCCAAAGCAGGCCTCCTGGTAGCGCGGACAGAGGAGAGTAAAGCCCTGGAAGGTGCTCCTCATCGGGGGAAATACCCTGTCATATATGTCCTGACTTGTGCTGTTATCACATAGCTGCTGTTGATTATTATTATAATTATTATTATAATTCTAATTATTATTATTATAATTATTATCAGTGCGTGCTGGGGAAGCCTCCCAACAAAGCGCGCCTTTCTTCTCCTCTAAACACTGAAACTCCTTCAGACTTCACTACAGAAGTCACTATTTTAAGCACAGTTCATGAACTTTAATTCAGAAATGGGCTGCTTGTTATTATTTTTTATGGCGTTCAAAAAAATTTGTGTCAGATTTAAAAAAAAAAGAAAAACAAAACCAAACAAAACACTTTTAGCAGCCAAACAGGGATTTAATAGAAACGTGAAGCAGCTCGATGCGCATTTTTAGAAGGACGCTTAAAACACTGTTGGACTGATGAGAGGATGGATTCAGTTCTATTGATCTTCGATTGGTGGGTGGAGAGGAGGGCAGATTATATGAAACAACAAAACCAATGAGGTCACTGCGTTTCAGAATAGAATAGAATAGAATAGAATAGAATAGAATAGAATAGAATAGAATAGAAGTGAATAATAAACTGATCATTAAAGCGGCTAACCGCCGGTTCCTCCTCCGTCAGCAGGACGGTTGATGTGTGATCAGCAGCCCGGTTAACGTGTAACTTTCTCTCCCCTCTCAGGGACCTTCGGCAGCCCCGGGAGACGCGGCCGGCAGACGTACACGCGCTACCAGACGCTCGAGCTCGAGAAGGAGTTCCACTTCAACCGGTACCTCACGCGGCGGCGGCGGATCGAGATCGCGCACGCGCTCTGCCTCACGGAGCGGCAGATCAAGATCTGGTTCCAGAACCGGAGGATGAAGTGGAAGAAGGAGAACAAGCTGATCAACTCCTCTTCCTCCTCGTCGTCCTCCTCTTCGTCCACGGTGAACGGTGCAGACGAAGAGGAGAAACGGACGGAGTGAATTTACAGAGAGGAAAAGAAGGAGGAGAAAAAAAGGGAGAATAAATAAACTCATGTTAAACACATAAAAAGAGGAAGAGGAGGGTGGAGGAAAAGACATGCTGGGTATTCCCTTCCCCTTCCCGTCTCAAAGTTCGTCCAGACGTTCGTCTGGTGGGAAAACTCTGGGAAAATGTAGCCTGCAGTTCCTTTGATTTTTATTTTTTACCTGAGCAGGAGGGGACAAAAAAAAAAAAAAAAAAAAAAAAAAAAAAAAAAAAAAAAAAAAAAAAAAAAAAAAAAAAAAAAAAAAGAGGGCCACGATGATTCCTGTCTCGGTCCTTCTCAGGTCACCTGCCTCTGAAGGCCGCGTCTCTGAGCGCTCTGCTAATTGGAAATAATAATTTGGAGTACAGAGAGAGAGCCGTGAAACTGTGGAATTCCTTCATTAAAATGAGGAAAGAGATGAGAAAGCAGAACATTAAAATGTGGTTTGCGTGCTGTTCATCCAGTGTAAGAAATAAAAACCGTCTCCAGTAAATCAGTAATCAGCCGCCCGACGGTGACGAGCTGCGTCCAAACAGTTTCTTGCTGCATTCCAAGAAAACTCCCGACTTCCTACTCTGGCAGGTTCCTGCTCCGATCCGGTTCAATGTTCTTCCGACCCGTCAGGCACTTGTTCTGGAGCTTTAGGACTTGACTTTCCTCCCCGATTTAATTTTATTTTTTTGTTCTTCGTTATTTTGTCGATGTGCTGTGTGTATGATACCTTCAGTGACACACTCTGGACACACACACACACACACACACACACACACACACACACACCAGCCCGGGGAGGAAAACACTATGGGGGAAGTGTAACTATGTCATATTGTGTTCATATTTAAACTGTATAGAAATAAGCAAGAGGGGGTAAAACACACCTTGTACGGTGAGGGTAATGTAAGGGGGGGTGGGGGTGGGGGTAATTTAACTTTTCCAGCTGTTTTCCAATATGGAGAGGGTGCGGGGGGAGGGCGGGGTGTTATCCTACTGATGTTATTCTGAAAACTACCTAAACTCGTTCAGGAAAGTGTATATTTTATGGATTTTTACATTGTTTGTTTCTGTTAGTGTTTTGTCAGTACTTGCATATACTACCTATGAGAGCTGTTCAATAAAATGTAAAGACCTGCACAGAGAGGCTCCGGCTGCTGTTTGGCTTCTGACAAAGTTCCAACATTAACCAAGCGGAACATCCGGCCTTGGTTTTTATCACCTGCTTTACTCCCGCGACTAAACCTTTGAGCCTTTTTTAATTTTAATTTTAATTTTATTTTTAACTCCAGCGCGCGCGCATATTTACGGCGCGCGGGGTGAGAGCGAGGCCCGCGGGGAGAGTTTAAAAAAAAAAAAAGAAAAAAGAAAAAACGCACGCGGCGGTCCGGAGGGGAAGTAGTGACAAGGAGGGCGCGAGAGCTGCCGCTGAGGGCGCGCTCTGCTAATTGATGAGCAGCAAAGAGAGGAGAGAAAGTTGACCTGTCCTCGAGCCAGACACACACACACACACACACACACACACACACACACACACACACACACACTTCAGACAGACAAAGTGGACAATGTCCTCGTGACCCTGTGAACTCTGCGTGTCCCCTGAGTGACCGGCGCGCGGCTTCCATCTTGAGTTTCGTCGATGCGCGCGCATTCACTAACACACACACACATAAAAGGCCTCTGTGTGTGTTAGCCGGTCTCGTGCTGCTCATCACCACTCGTTATTTCATACAAACATGATAACGCTGTTAGCATCACGAAGCTGGAAACCACATTTCAACCGAGACGGAAATGTTTCTGTAACGTTTGTGAACGCGGGCCTGACGGGATCCGTGCTGCAAACACAGATCCAGTGATGTTATTTAGCGTTTAGGCAGAAAACAAGCCTCCCTCCTATTTACATGATGATATTATATTTGAGCGCGTGCCTGCTGGAGGAACACGTTCAGGATCTTTCATGTGGTGTGAGCAAGAAGCTTCTCTGTTTAGTTCTCAGATGTGCTGCCAGGAGAGGCTGTCAGTAAATAATCAGCATCTGTGAGAGAGAAGAGATTTAACTCAATACGTTTAATTTGAAGTGAGACTCAGTTAAATATCCAGAGACAAAAAAATACAGAACCGGCTCAGAGTCACCATCAAATGACCCCATGACTGACTTTGAGTGTAATGAAGCTAAAGATTAGATTTGCTTCATGTGTACATCTCTCTCTTATTTTGAGGCTATGATCATATTCAGGGTTTGATTCCACTTCAAGGTGCCTAACAGGAGAAAGTCCGTGCTGGCAGATGTTCTATGTTAAACACAGAGGAACTGGTTCCACGGTGACCCACAGGGCTCATTTTACATACATTAACTGCACACACGTGTTCGGTGTTTCTCATATTTTTGGCAACAAAAAGGAAAAAAAGAAGTTCTGGTTTTCTATTTTGTCTGTATTTTATATCCGCTACTGAAGGTCTGGAGCCTCCAGATAAAGTTTCAAGGAGTTGTGAAACTTTCTGAGTTGACTGAGTTTGAAAGTGTTTTATTAGACCATAAATCTGAAACAACATACAAATATCTCCCAAACCTGAGCATCCTAACGTCTGAGCGCTGCCTCAAATGAGGACTTAGATTACGAGGAGCCGTGGGTGCATGTGGGATGATCTTTTTCCTTTTTTCCAGGATGATTCTAAACAAATGAAGCATCCTGCTTTAACACAGACTGAGCCTCTGAATCCTGAGCATCGTGACCTTTGAGATGCCAAACAAAAATGTGATAAAACACATTAAAAAGGATCCAGATGATAATACATGAAGGGAACAGCACATGTCTGAGGAGCTCAGTGCTTCCAGTTCTCTATGCTGAGGTAAAAAAAAAAAAAAAAAGAAGAATCACCAAACTGCTCTTATCAGAAACTGTGGAATTTGTTTGGACCAAAATGTTTAGTGAGCTGCTTCATAGACCAAATATTCACTGTGATGGTGGAAATCTATATATAACAAGGGGAGTGTGTTCAGAAGTGTGTGCCAACTGGGTCAGTGCCTCCTCCTCTTTGTCCCTGGCCATTCCTGGTACACTTGGAGCTCTGTGCGTTTTAGGCTCTCCGGCCTGCTTTGGGGCCGGCGGCCGGCTGACTTAGTGCTTATATGAAAACTCCACTGGATGAAATAATAAATCTTTGATGCGTTTTGTGGATTTTAACCCCCCGCTGCTGCCTGTTGCTGTCGTGTTTTTCTAACTGCTCTGTTATATTCAAGATGACTTCCATAGCAACTGCTGGTTCGTCTGGCTGACACTCAGTGTGAGAGCAGCTGAGTGTCTGAAATGTGGCCTGCAGCTACACACACTCCCCCACAGAGTACATTCATTTGTATCATTTCACACACACACACACACACACACACACACGCACACAAAAATCTGGAATTCTTCATGTGTCCCCTGTTCTGGGCGGCGTGTCGGACTTACAATGAAACATGCACAGCCCAGCGCACACTGAGGCCTACTACAAACACACACGCACACCCAGACACACAGAGGCACCCCGGCTGAAATGCATCCCAACCAGGGAATCAACAAATCATAAATCAGCAGATTTCCATCCAGTGTGGACGTCACAGATCAGGTTTAACATTCCTCCTCTGCAGCTGGAAGGGAGATTGCAGGGGAGAAAGAATGAAAGGGGAGAGGGAGGGAGGGAGGGCAGCAGAAGAAAGACAGAAAGAAAAAAGAAAGAAAGAAAGAAAGAAGCCAATCTGACTCTCCTGCATGGCCTGTAAGTGTGTGAGAGACAACAGGAATGTGGTGGGGATCCGCTAGTTCATGTCAAAGTGTTTTTGTTTTTACAGGGAAATTTTGAATCTACAACATATTTGTGTGACGTTTGTGGTGCAAGATACAGAAAGAGCAAAAATAGAGGAGAGACTGTACAATGCAAAGCAAACAGGAGAGTTTTGGCACTCTGACTGGGCTGAGCATCAATAAGTAGAGCACAGATATTTTAATAAATACACAGAAACGAGCCTCTTCTGACCACCTCTGACTCTGGGCTGTGAGAGCTTCTGATTGCATCCCTGAATCTTCTAACAGCTCTTATGCTGCTATTAATGTTATTATTTTAACAGCTACCATTATTATTATTTTAATACCTACAATTATTACAGTTGTTATTAATGCTGCTCTAGTTTTCCACGTAGGCCTGAGTCGTGGATGGAAACTTCCCTGAGCTCTGAGCTGAAGGCAGAATGTGATGCACCGTGTCCGCCGTGTTCATTATGAACGGCTTATTTTATGGTTTATGGTCGTCGCCTCCTAATTTCCAGCCTCGGCAAAGGTCAATTAACAGGCCTGAGTGATGAGACAAACACACACACACACACACGGGGAGAGAGGTGGAGGGGGAGAAAGAATATTTTACAGCTAACAGACTCTTTTTGGAGTGTCTACTTTCTGCCTCTCCTCCTCTTTCTGTCTTTGTAATCAGTGCAATAAATTATGTCTGCAGTAGGTGGCGCTCTGAGCTCACCCCCTGCACCTCCAGCAGTGGAATAAAGGGTGAGGGAGAGGGAGGGGGAGAGAAAGAGGGGGGAGAGAGAGAGCGCTTTCCCCGCCCAGCCCTTTATCATTAGAAACCTCAGAGCATGAATTACCTCTCCAAAGTCATCGGCGAGAATTTACGACTGGTCAACAAAAGCACGTGACCGCACCCCCCCTCACCTCCCCACCTTCTCTGTGTCTCTCTCTCTCCTCCCTCACCTCACCCCTCACCTCCCCCATCACACACACACCCCTCCATCCAACACACACACACACACACACCACCCCACCCCCATATTTGGACGGCGCATACATAGCTAAAAACGAAGTACAGTGCAACGCCATAATTCACTAATACATCATAAATCGTTGAAAGTACCCGCGTTATAACGACCAAGAGAAATCTAACAAATCAAGCGCCCCTTAGTACTCAACTGTAAGCCTGCAACTCTCTAAAACAACCTAAATGAGCTCTTACTTTGTAAACTCGTTCTCGGGGCGCTACCCAAATGGCCCCGACTATCAACTGCTAAATTATGGAGCCAGCAGCGGCGCAATGAACGGCGGGACGTACAGGGACTCTTCCTCCGCCACCATGCACCATGCGACGGGCTCTTACGGCTACAGCTACAATGGCATGGACCTGACGGTCACCAACCGGGGAGGGGGGAGCAGCGGCGCCGCCAACACCGGAGGACACTTCGGGGGCGGCTCGGTCGTCGGGGACTCCCGGGGCTTCGGCTCCCCGGCCGCGGAGAGAGGCTTCAGACAGCCGTCCAGCTGCTCGCTCGCCTCCGCGGCAGACTCCCTCCTGTCACCCGGTAGTGAGAGCACCAAGCTGGGCGTCCAGAGCTCCTCTCCCCGCTCGGATCAACCAGGAAGCGGTAATCTCAGCTCTCCAAACCTGTCTTCAGCCTCCTCCGGCGGCGGCGGCACGGCGCAGCGCTACACGGAGCTGGACGACGCGTCACCAGAGACCGAGGAGCTGCAGCACAACCGGGACGCCGGGCACGGCAGCAACCCAGCACCCAGGACCGGGCACCCGCAGCCCGGGCAGAAGCAGGAGGGCGGCCCGGCGGGATCAGCCGCTGGCAGCACCGGCAGCGACGCTCAGACACCACAGATATTCCCCTGGATGAGAAAGCTGCACATTAGCCATGGTACATGCTGCTCTTGTGTTTACAGCTTATTAGCTCTGTATCAGAGAAGTTCCAGGGCGATAATATTCATATTGCTGGCTCAATAGATTGCAGCCTGCATGTATGGACACATGGGGCTGGTGACAGTTAAGTGCTTGTTGGAGCTACACGGGGAGCCTGAGTGCTCTGCGCCTCTTTGAATACACACTAAAGATTGAGCAGACTTATTGGTGCTTTGATTTGATTTGAGTAAACTGGCTGCTTGAGAATAGCTGAAAGACACACAATTAGCCACGGTTTCTTGTTTTTGTCTGCACCCCACCGAGTCCTTTTCAGCTGCGTCAATTTCATATTTTCATACGGCTGTCAAAAAATCCGTCAGCGAGGTGTCTGAGCCGAGAGAGCACGAATTACCTGCTTTATGTTGATCTACAGCAGATGTGCATATTTCACTATTTTTTTTAATTATTATTATTATTTTTTAAATGTGTAAATCAGAGAATAAGCAAACAGGACAGCTTCCAGTGAAGCAGCTGAAGAAGTTGTGCATTAGCGTCTTTTCAGTGCATCAGGGTGCAATTCGTTTTACATTTTCCTCCTGTAGAAGCCAGGGACGCCGGATGGTTGCCCCCTCTGTCTTTTCTTCCTCCTTTTTTTATTTTTTTATTTTAGCAAATTCCACAAAAGCGTCATAAATCTGTCAAGGGAGAGGCAAGCCGGGCAGCAAAGCCCAACAGGCTGGGGAGCGCAGACAGAGCCGGGTGGGAAAAGAAAGACGAGGGAGAAAAAAGAAAGAGAGGCCAGTGAGGCTTTGGAAGCTGCTGCTCCTTTGAAAGTGAAGCTTTATTACGTGTGGGAACTTTATTAGAGAGGTGAGGCAGAGGACGGGGCAATAAAATCTTGAAGGGAGCTAGAGGGAGTGAAAAGGGGGAATATACAGGGTGACGGTGAAGAGGGCTGCTTAAAAAAGAAAATAGTAAGGTGACAAATAAAAGCAACTCTTTTAGCAGAGGCTGTGGAGTGGAAATGGCAGAAATAAAATGTGTCAAGAAATACTGCGGCGGGACTGGGGGGCAGTTTGACTCACTGCTGCTGCGTCTTTACGCACGTTGATTCTGGTGAAGATGTGGGAAATTCTGCCTTCTGTATTTTCTGTAGTTTATGTTTGGCGGGTACAGATGAGGTGAACACAATAACAGAAACAACCTGTGGCTATAATATGAATCCAATGCAGCAAACCTGCAGCAAACAGTGTGTTTATGAATAAGTTATAACGCTGCGTCACAGAGGTGCTGATCCAGTGGCATCATAGAGCACATTTACTGGTTCCTTTGCATTGTAAACTTCCAGCTTATATTGCTGACTGTCTGTCTGTGTCTCTTTCTAAACGCTGAGCGGTTTGTGTCGCATGTTGCTGCCTCCCAACGCGCTCCTTTAACGCCTTTTGTCCGATCCAAACCCTCAGATATGACGGGCCCCGACGGGAAACGGGCGCGGACGGCGTACACCCGCTACCAGACTCTGGAGCTGGAGAAGGAGTTCCACTTCAACCGGTACCTCACGCGGCGGCGACGGATCGAGATCGCGCACGCGCTCTGTCTCACGGAGCGACAGATCAAGATCTGGTTCCAGAACCGGAGGATGAAGTGGAAGAAGGACAACAAACTGAAAAGCATGAGCCTGGCCACGGCCGGTAGCGCCTTCCAACCCTAGAGATGAAACCGTTTGGGGGGAAAAAGAAGAAAAAAAATTATCCATCCGTCCATCTGTTTGGAAAGGTTACTACCAGGCTTCCCAGGAGGGACACGTGAGAGGAACAGTAGGAAAATTAAAGAAAACTTGAAGAAAAACACAAAAAATAAGAGGCCAGCCGAAAATGGAGCTAAAGAAGAAGACGGTGATGAAGAAGCGTGTCTATGACAAACAGATTCCAAATCTAGATTTAAAAACACTTCATATTATCAA
The DNA here is from genome assembly GCF_000690725.1 of Stegastes partitus. Taxonomy (NCBI): domain Eukaryota; kingdom Metazoa; phylum Chordata; class Actinopteri; family Pomacentridae; genus Stegastes; species Stegastes partitus. The sequence continues at coordinate 204,660 of NW_007578578.1, forward strand.
CCGAGTACTGTACAGCAGCGCAGCACTTTTTATTTGTTTGGCATGTTGGTCTTTGGTGTTTTAGGGCAACGTAAAAATAATGACTGTGGTACTTGCTCTTGTTTAAAAAAAAAGAAAAGAAACAAAAGAAAGAAAAAAAAAATCAAAACTTAGTGTTCTTGTATGTTGTCGTCGTTTTTAAACTCGCTGTCCAGAGGAGAGCAGAGGATGAATATGCTACCTAACTACGTTTCTACCTACGTCCTACCTACAACCTTGCTACCTACCTATTGTTTAATGTCTAAATATCGTTTTATGTGTCAAGTGCCGATGTTTTGTATTTGACCAAGTGCTTTCTAGAGAAGTCAGCATGTGAGCTCTTACTGTAAGTTATTTACATCCAGTAACGCGTGTATATCCTACTAGTTTGAAGCCCCCCACCCCCACACTCCCCCCCACTCGCTCTCTCGGACTTGCCATTCAAATCTGCTCCTATTTTTATTGAGGACGCAGGGAAGGTGTGTGAGTGTGTTTGTTGAAAACAAATCAGAGCTGCCTTCATCTCCGTACCCATCCATACTGTGTGTATAGCTCTATTATTCGGAAAAAAGTGTACCTGTATTATATTGTTATTATTATTGTAATTATTGGATCTATGTTTCAGAAATGATGTATATAGATATATATTGACATTTTTAAATGTGACCAGTTGGCTCTTTGTAGTTGCAGTGTGAGAGTGCGCGCATGGATGAGGAGTGTGTGAGAGAGTGTGTGTAGGCATGTAAGGGAAATGGCTACCGTCCTCTGAGGCCTGTAAGCTTTCTGCCAGTGAGCTTTTTGTATTTGTTTGTAACTTGGAGTACAAAAAAAAAAACAACAATAAAGTTCCTCATACTCATCAAAACCAGACAGACTTAAACAGCTGCTCATAAACCAAACTGCCGCACAAATGGCTTAGCAGGGATTGGGGTTTACACGGGCCAAACGTTTCAGAAGCCTCTGTGATGTGCTGGAGCTGAAGCAGAAAACTGGTTCAATCAGTTCAAACTGGAACATTTTTTTGTTGGAACATATTCTATATTTCATATGCAAATCTCTGTCTCTGGACAGCATCAGTTGTCAGCTGCACAGTTCTGAGTTTGGTAACTATGCGAGTCTATATTAGAAAGGCTGCCTGGGATGAGAAAAAGCCTGGGATCGTGTGGCTTGATCCGGATCAAACTGTACGTAGGTTTGCGCTGATGTCTGTTCAAAACCAGTTCACTTCTTACAGGAAAAAAACCAACAAGCTCCAATTTTAGTTTCCGCCTCTTTCTGCATATTTTTGTGAGCATTTTGTGACATCTAATGCAAAATCTAGCCTTAACAAATGTAAGGTTTCACTATTGCCAACTTATTCAATGTGGAAAAACCAAAGTACTCCGTGCGTAAATACGCATCACATAAAACACCAGTTCTAAGGCCTTGAATTCTAAACGCCACATTTCCAAGGCGACAGCCTCCTGCATCACAGCAGCATCACAGCGCCAATCTCACCAATCACTAAACAAGCTGCATAAAACACACAGAGACACACATGCACGCGCACGCACACAGGCCAGTTTCCATCTCTGTTGACCAAGTCTGACAAGACAACAAACTACTCGCGGTGGACAAATTGGTCACTTTTCTCCCTTTTCCGCCCGAACGGAGGCCACTCCCGGACAAATTAGGTTACCTTCTCCTGATTTCCAACTGTAAACAACCAACTGAACTTTTAAACTCACCGGCTGATGGTGCTGCAGTTTCCCTGCTCATACACGGCTTTGTTTCTGAGCTCATGGGGGGGACGAGGTCCAGCTTCGAGCCTCATCTGGACACAACCTCTATCTCCTGCCTCGTCTGTGTGTGTATGTGTGTTGAGATATTTTTTTAAAGCTAACCCCCTTCTGCTTTGGGCCAAACTATAAAAAAGAAGGCAGCTTTGACATTTACATGTCAAACAGATGAGGGTTTTTATCTCCAAGTTGGATCGTAAAGATCAGGCCCGGCCTCAGACTGATACCTCTCACTGGCTCTCCTCTGGTCACGTGGGGTCCATAAAGTTAGTTTTATGGTTTTGGGGAGTTGACAATGTACTATATATTTCACATTCTAGAAAGCAAGTGACGGTTTAACGGCTTCGCGGGGATCCTAAAGGGGTCAGTAAAGTAGAGACAGAGCGGGAGAGGGAGGGAGTGTGTGTGTGAGAGAGAGAGCAGGCCACTACTACCGGCCGCTGTTTCAGCTCCGGTTCACACTCGGAGCCCGGCGATCTGCTATCTGTTCCGCTCTGGACGCTGGGAAAACCCGGTGGAGAGAAAGAGTCCGGACGCGCAGTAAGTAGAGTTTGAAGGCTGCCTGTAAGTGGGGGCTAAGTAGAGAGAGGGTGGGGGTGGTAAAGTGAGAGAGAGAGAGGAGGGGGGGTGTAATTACCATGTCACTCAGTCACTGTGTAGTGCTCCTGTATTAACGTGCTAGCGGAGTGCCGCCAAGCTCCGGTGTGTTTGAGATATTTGAGATACCTCGTTGTAGCTAGTAAGGGGCCGCGCGACAGTCGTGGCGTCACAGATGGCGACAGAGTGAGATTATGGATGCGCTGGTGTGTATGCACGCGCGCAGTTGTCTGTATCCCCAAGTGCATTTGCGTCATGTTGGTGTGTGCGTAATGATGGCGCACCGGCACTCAGGAGACTGTGTTTCTCAGTGCGGAGAGGTGGCTACTGGTAAACACAAACTGGATGACTCTGGTACAGTGGGACTGTATCAGTGTGTCTCCCTGTGTGTGTGTGTGTGTGTGTGTGTGTGTGTGTGTGTGTGTGTGTGTGTATGTGTACGTGTGTGTGTAACACCCCAAACTTCAGAAAATGTAAAATCAAGAGAAAAGAAAAAAGTTGGTTGGAATGACGCTCAGCCTGCGTAAAGACTAGTTTCAGGTTGTGCAGTGTCGTTTTTCCTTCTTGCATTTTAAAGCGGACTGGTTAGAGTGCCTGGATAATGCATTCGCTGAAAGGTTGATGAATTGACACAAAACAGCAGATGCTGTTGGTTGCTGTTTATGTGATTTTTGAAGGCGTAAAATTGATCTGACTCATATGTTCTCTCTCCCTCTGGATCAAATGGATCAAACGGATGGATCACCATTTTTACGCACAGCCATCGTGTGCGTAAAAATGGTTTCAATAAGGGATTAAGAGTTGTAAAAATGTCTGTGTGTGCTAATATTAACTATGAAGCTGATGGACAAGGGCACACACACGCGCACACTCACACCCACCCTGTGGTGATATGCGTCCTTGGGCACAAGAAAATCTTTGTCCGCCCTCCGCCCTTGTATTTTCCAGGCAGGATGGGTGTGAGTAAAACAGCGTCGTGGATACAAACATTTCCAAGGCTCACCATTCTAGTCCTCCGAGGGCTCATTTTGCGCCAGAGCTCGGGCCTGTTTGATTCTGAGCAGACACATACGCGCGCACACTTTTTAAGTGCCCAGCTCCAGCTGCTTTTGTAGCAAAGGAAAGCTTGTAATTTAAACCAAACTTAAACTACGCCCAGATGAATTTACAAACTCCAACCATCCAGAAAACCGAGACAACAACAGAATATCTGTTACAGGTTGAGTGGATGTGTTTTATCAGGCACCACTGTGTTTCATCGGTGAAGGACAGGGACAGCAGTGAGTGATATAACAGGACGTAAAATGCAGATAATCTCAATTTTATACAACATCAGTCACAGCTTATAGCCAACCATAAATAAAGAATTAAACTGCCACCTAAGTATTCCGCTCCACAATAAAACTTAAATCCTCAGAATATCAGCGATGCCACAATATGCACATTTCCTCCGAAGCTAATGGAACTCCAACAGCCTTTAGATCAGATTTAACACCCAAATAAACAACGTTAAAGAAACCAGCGCAGGCACGTGGCACGACTGAACAAAATTAAATATTAATGGGTTTTCTACGGTAACACTATGAGGCCACTTGATACAAAACGTGCGTTAAAACAACCAGTAGGCCCAAACGGGGCATCCAGTGAGGCAGCATTTATCTAAACGTTATTTCATCAGTGAAAGGCATCGTTGTTAAATTTAACAGCAGCTCTAATAAAATGCAAAAAGAAATAGATAAACAGAACGTGTCGGATGTCAATCAGGATTTAGGAATCTGGCAATCAGTCGATAGATTAAAATGAAAAAAGTTAATTTGAATTTAAGCACACACGAAACAAGCAGTGAAGCCTCCAGAGGAGCCAAAAGCCTGATTTTATGAACTAATAATGAAATAAGTGCAGGTTTTGTTGTGAATAAAGGGGAGCAGAGGGCGGATGTGTTAACAGTACAGCGTCTTACTGTTTCCACTGACCCTGTAAATCTTTATTAGTCCTCCACACGGTTTCCCTCTGATGTCTGAAGCGGGACTGAAGCTGTCAAACAGCCCGGCTACCAGTCACGCGGCGCCGTGCTCTCCTCGCGCACGCCCGCTCCTTATTGCGCAGATCCATCATGTAAATTGTTTAATGTCTCGTGACACACAGCCTACAAGGAGCATCAAACTTTTTTTCTTTCTTTCTTTTTTTCCCCGTTTTTTTGGGGGTCACCCCTCTTCCCGGTAGATTGTTATCACGTCCATCTACCGGGTGGCCCAACTGTCGATCAAAGAAAACGGCGTCACAACAAGACAAAAACATTAATAGATCTCCTTTTGTGTTAAGGAGGAGCGCAACATGGCGCCCTGAAGAGGCCGACTAAGTATGAGGAGATGGATGATTCCCAGATACAACAGAATAGGTAGTAACATTGGCTTTAAGCTTATTAGGAAGTTGGCAGCAATATGGTTTAGATACGAAAATAATGTGTGTATAATAAATAATAAAGTGTAATAAAGCAGAAAAGAGCGCAAGAATTGTGCGTAAAATAGTGATTTTTTTTTTGTTCCTTATTGGCTTTTTCTTTCCCTAAATTCTGCTGTATTTTATTTACATTTTTTATTGACATTTATATTATTATTTTTTTAAAAATTTAATGTAATTTAATTTTTACTCTATTTTAATCTTACAGATGATATATCCTCCCCTCTGTTTTACAAAGTGTTCCATAGTGGAAGTAAACCTAAACTAAAGCTGTTCTTCCAGTATTTATATATAAGCCTACAGTCTACTTCACGTCTGAGTGTGTTTCACTCCGTCCTGACCACACAGTTAATCCGGTGTCCTCTGCACTCCGCTAATAAGAGAGGAGGAATTCTGCTTTCGGAAGTCCCTCTCTGCTCTCAAACTCTCATTTATTATGTTCACTTTACACGTGAAGTCAGTCTGGCCCGATGCATTTTCAGTCTGGGGATTCCTGGTGCTGCCCTCCGCCATCGCACTGATTTTTCACGAGCAAGAATGTTATTCGGAGTCATGTTTGGGATGCCATAAATTATTGAGGCTCAAGTGGAGAGGGGGAGAGAAAAGTAAAGGGACAGTAAAAGGTTTCTCTGGTAGTCTAAAAAAAATTAAATACTAGATTCTGAAAACGGTAAAGATGAGATGGTGATACTATATATATATATATATATATATATATACATATATTTACTGCTATCCAGGCTGCATTTAATGTATTTAATGACGGTGGGCTGCTGAGGTTAGTGTGTAAAAATTAATTTCACTATAATATCAGCTAGAACTCGTGTAAAATGTATTTAAGATATCTGAGAAGGAACACGTGTGTAAAATAATAGTTCACTGACTCTTTTTTAGATTTTTAACGTTGCTATTATTCTCTGGTGATTTTTTATTTTATTGTCTAAACCACAAAATGATGCTTTAACATCATTCAGTCCTAAAACAAATCAAATTACTCTGAAAATAGTAAAACTAAAAAAAGAAAGAAAAGAACAGGCTAATTGTTGCCGAACCCTGCAGGCTGCTGTGTGCTTGTATTTTTTGCAGCCTGCGTTTTTCCCCCCCAGGATGAGACAATGTGACATAACGGTCCATAACCCTCACCCCCATATTTAGGCGACACATGTGCGCGTCCCGGGAACCGCCTGGGTCCTTGAGGAAGTTTCAGTCCAGTAAACAGGAAGGCAACAAAAAACCCCTCCCCATTTCATTTTTCATCAGCTTCCTCCTTTTAATGATGATACAGGAACACACCACACACACACACACACACACACACACACACACCACTCTCCATCCCGACACATACACACTGGGACGGGACATGACACGCGTGACACAAAATGTAGTTCCTACTCTTGTCGGGATAAGTGAGAGAGGCTGTGACATGGGAAGGCGCAGCAGCAGCTCTCTATGGGCTCCTTTGTATTTTTTCCCCCCGTGTGTGTGTGTGTGTGTGTGTGTGTGTGTCATCTGTTTCCCGTTTATGTACACAGGGCAGCTCCAGCCTGCCGAGCCGCTTCTCCTCAGCATTATGTGCATTATGTGTATTATGTGTACGGGCTTGCTGCTCCTTTGAACTTGTCGGGGCTGTCACAAGGCGCTGAGTTTGGCTTTGCAGCCTGTGTGCTGGTGATGATGAGTGGGGTGAGTAACTAATGCGACTGGCCTTTTTTTTGTTTTGTTCTGTTCAGTGCGTAGGAAAGGTGTGTTTGTGTGTGAGAGAGTGGCGGGCTTTGTGTGAGAGTAAGTCGGGTGTGTTTTGTTGGGTTTAGCAGAAGGACGTGAGAAACCTGTTTCTGTTTTTACGCACAGCCACTTGTGCGGAACTCTTTGAGGGGATTTCATGAATGTAGGTTATCTGCTGCGTATATTCACACCTCAGCCTGTTCTGCGGAGTGGAGCCGTGGACAGGGATGTTGTGGAGCCTATTGGGAGAAGAAAAAACGCTGCAGAGCCATCAGCCCTGTCCTCTGCTGCCTGAGCTGCTGCGCCCTCCTTTTTTTTCCATCGCAGCATCTCCTGTGATTGCTTTACGTTTAAATTGGCATTTGCGAAGCCTTAATGTCTTCTGCATACTGATAGGGGTGAACCGCGCGGCCAAGCCTCATGAATAATGCATAGCAAGGAGTCACCGCGAGGTCAGCAGACAGACTCGAGCCACGCACTAGCGCCAGGAGACGTTCGCGCAGGCGCAGGAGGGGGAAGCAGGCTCGCAGCACCGCAGTAACCTCCATGGGAGAGTGTTTGTGTGTTTACCTCACCAACATGGGGGAAAGGAATTAGCAGGCGGCTGTTTTTATTTATCTGCAAGTGTCTCCCGTTTCCGGAGCAGGAGGGAGGGAAGTTTGCTTCAGACAAACGAAAAACTTCCACCATGAAAGTTTGGGCAGCTGGCTGCGTAAATACGCAGAGGTAACCAGAGCAAGCACAACAAACCACGGTACAAGAACACCATTAATGATGATAAAAGTAGCAGAAGATTGGTCTTTAAAACAACATGGAATGCTCGGAGTGAAAGGGAAGCCAGAGCAGATTGGCTTATTATTCTAAAAGTGTTTGCAGTCGATAGAAGCCTTTATCAGCGCCGCTTTGTTGGACCAGAATAGGTTCTGTTTGCTTTGGCGACCGGTTATGACAAGCTGATAACCTTGCAAATATTTAACATAATACCCAGGTCATGGGTGCATATTTTATTTATTCTGCAGGTTGTATGTATAGCCGCCGTAAGCCGGCCTCACACAATGGGTCGGAGCTGCTTCAATACTGACAGAAACATCACATCTTAAAGGTCCATTCATGTGTAAGCTTCGGCTCTTGTGAAATAAAGGCAGGCTGCAGATAAAATACATGCAGCCGTGGATAGATCAGGTTCTAACTACAGTCTTCCTGAACGACTGGATGAAATGAAGGATGTGCTGCAAGTCAGGAGCAATAATCCAGAGTCCCCAAGATCAGAGAGCAGGTCTGGTGGTAGGCCAGTGTTACCTGCTGAGGTATGAGGAGAAAATCAGTGTGCTGGCCTCAAGTAAGTCAGAAATACAACAGTCAACCTGCAGTCTGGTGACATTTCATGCATCAGCTCCTGCCTCCTCTGCAGCTCCGTGTTGTTCTGTCTGCTCGGGATTTATCCAAAATGTCTGCGCGCTAAACACTGAGTAGGAAGTGTCCCCTAATCCCCCTCCCCCCCCAATATAACAATAATAATAATAATAATAATAATAATAATAATAATAATAATAATGAGGGTCGTGTAGCTGCTGCTGAGGCCCATAGTTCACTATCAAAGGTGATTAAAGTGACCGCTGTTTTAATAAATGCATGGCTGCACAATAATTTTAAAATAATCTAATTAGTGATTTAGATGGAAGCTGCAGATATGAGTTTGGACTGAGTGACGTAATAAGAACTCTGGGTGTCATTTAAACTGCGTCAGTCTGGTTCAAACTGACTTCCTGAAACTGGTCTGAGTTCAGTTTTTTAAATCTTAAAGGACTGTGACTGTCCAGGCTGCTGATTAAAGACTCTGCAGAGGAAGTGACGGCTTCACATTCACACTGTTGCTCCTGTCTTTAGCTCAGAGCGCAGCGGAGTGACCGGTAACTTCTACTTTATGACATCCAGCTTGAGCTGAATGAATTCTGGGCTTTAGTCTGAGCGAACTTTTCCTCTTTTATTTATCAGCTCGTCTTCCGTGTTTGCTGAGCGGGTCTCGGAGCGGAGCGGAGGGTGGGGTGGGGTGGGGTGGGGGGGACTGCTCTTTTTTTCCCAGTGAATGCAGCTCTCTCTGGCCGCCACCAGAGCCCGCTTCAGACCAGGAGGACGGCGAGCAGCGGCGCACCGAGCCTCCGCCGCCTCGCGCCGCTGCTGCTGCTGCCTCCCTGCACGCGCCCCCCGTCCATTTTTTTTTTTTTTTTTGAATCCTAACCGACGATAACCTGCACCGACCTGCCGTCCGCTAGAATACACACCTGTCACCGCGGCCGCCGCTCTGCAGGTGATTAATGGAGACACACACCTTCAGAGGAGTGACGCAGAATGAGAGGTTTAAAAAAAACTCAAAAAGTGAAGCAGCTCAGCAGCAGCAGCTCGGACAGAAACTCTGGATAACATTCAGTGAACTGTCCTTGTGCCCCTCTTGCCCCCCCTGCCTTCCTGCCCGGGGCAACAAAAAAGAGGAGGAGGGTTATAAGCAGGAGAACAACACGCCTGGATGTCCGAGCCGCTCAAAGTTCACCGAGTTGAAGGGTCAAAAGTTCACCGTCGTGCGTGAGTTCCGCCCTCTGCTCTCCTCTCCTGCCCCCCCCAGACCCATTTCTGTATGTCAAAGACAAAAAAAAAGGGGTGAGGGAGGGAGTGAGAGGGAGGGAAGGGGTACAGATGAGAGAAATGATAGCAGGAGGCAAAGGCGAGGGGAAGGCCTGACCTCCCCTTCCCTTCAGCAGAGCTGCTCCTGTACAGAGGCAGAGATGAAGGAAGACAGGAAAAAATGGGAGGTTGAAGGTGGTGCTGGTGGGAAGGTATTGGGTGACATGGAGGCGGGTGTGGGGGTGTGTGGGGAGGTTACAGGTGTTCACACCGGCTGACCTTTGTCTCAAATAAAGTCCAACAGTTACTACAGAACCTGGAGAAGTCCTGCTGCTTCTGATTGAATGTTTTATATCATTTAAGCTGGAAGAGAAAGGCCCAGAACCCTGATCCACATCCCTGATCCACATCCCTGATCCACATCCCTGGTCCACATCCCTGATCCACATCACTGCACAGACATACAGGAAAAGATCCAAACAACAACAAACAACCAAACAAGCGTCATCACCATGAACCCAACAGACCTGCTGCTCCAACGAGGTGCTGGACTTAAAAACAAGACCTCATATAATCAATAAAACTGCCCCTTTACGCACTCCTACCGGACTGAACCGGACTTTATTTACATGAGTATCACAGTCAGCTGCTCTCCTCTTATTTTGATGTTTAAATTGTGAAACCACATTAATGTGCACATAAAGGAACAATCCACTGGCAGCACACACGCTGCTCGTCCTGCGTATTTATTTAAAACTTTTCTTTTAGAGGGGACCCCCTGTGAGTGATGCCTCACTTAAACAGCATCACGGTACCAGAAGTGTGTGTGTGAGTTCTGTTGTGCTGAACCAGACATCGGTGCTGGTGGCTGATATTTATGGACACATTTTGAAGAGGGAGTTTGGCAGCAGCAGGGCTCTTCCTCTGCTCGGCCTTATCTGCGCGCTGCTGTCACAAATAACCTCTTATCTGGCGCAGCATCCACAAAATATTAGGCTACTCTCCTTATCTGATTTTCCATTGCAAGATTAATGACATGCTCCGTTTACTTTTCTGGCTCAGAAGAATGAGCCTCAAACTCCTTTTTTCTTCCTTTTTTTTCTTTGCTTGCTGCTCCTGTCTTAAAATCTTTCTCCATATTTGTCAAAGTTGAGCCGCAGAATCTGGCACGATGCTGTGGAGAATATTAATAATACTGGTGTTAATATAGAAAAGTATTTGGTTGAACTATCTGAACTTTACCGAACTAAATACTCAGATATTCATTTATAGTTAAACCCGTAGCAGATATACATGAACAGGCCCAATCTGACTGTAAATTAATACAACTTTAATATTTATGCCACAAACTCCGAACCTTTGCTCCTGTTGAGCAGCGTGTTGTCGGGCCTGAGCTTTATGGTTTGGATGCAGAGCGGAGGAGCTCAGATGATAACTGGGAAAATAAATAATCTGTTTATTGACGGGGTCTGGGCTGGCACGGCTCCGCCCGGCCCGGTTTCCTCCCCTTCCACATCCCCAAAAGGTAATGGCTGAATAACTGCGTTATAGATTCCTTCTCTGTCCCGGGTTCATCCCGAGTTCACCGAATTAATTCAGTTTGGGCCGCACTGCGCCCGTCGGTCTGTCTGTCGCTGGTAATAACCCGGAGCATTTGCGCATGCTTCCAAAACGTCACATATGAACACCACTTTCTTTAGATGTAGAAATAAAACCACTGGGGGATTATTTACATCAAGTAAAAGTGAAATGGAGCCGAGCAGAACAGGCAATAATACAGCTCTGTTTCTGTAGGCGGCGTGGTGGCGATAAAATGTGGAAATACAAAGAAAACAGTGAACCGAGGAGAGTGAGATGTGGACATATGGCTGCAGTTAACTGGATCAGAATCCATCGGCACAGAGTCGAATAACATCAATATGAATCCACCTGATACCTCTGCGCCATGAAGAGCGGCTGTTTGTCCGAACTGCGCTGCAACACAACACGCGTTTATTTGTACGAAATGTTCCTTTATAGCCGTCTGGAGCGGCGCTGCGGTTATGCGCTGCGGGTTCACATGTCAGCGTGCACGGCGGTGTCATTTATATTTATACAACAAAAGGAAAAGGAGAAATGATCCCAGAAGAAAAGAAAAATCTGTGTGTGTGAGAGAGAGAAAGACCCCCTCCCTCCCTCCTCCACATCTACTGACCATTTTTCTTCAAAGTAATGACTCCAACTCAATTTAGTATGACGGAGAGAGAGAGAGGGAGAGAGAGGAGAACCGAATCACATGGGGATGAGCGACAGAAGGGAGTGAAAGAGAGGTGGAAATGGCAGAAAGAAAGGGTGTGGAAAGGGGAGGGGGAGAGAGGGAGAGAGGCTTGGCTTTGCTCGGGGTGAACGGGAGGTCAGCGCGTCTCTCCAATATTAAAATGTGTACCGGGGACGCGGGGTGACACGCCTCGCCCGTTAAACAAAGAGTGTGCCAAACTGGCAGATTAATTTGAAAACTTGAGTCCATGCACACACACACAACACTTAATGCCTTAAAGAGCCCACAGTCTCCACAGCAGCCCCGCGCGCTCTCCCTCAGCCCCAAACCGCTCCCTGTAGCACCGGCAAACCGGGGAACGGCCACCGGTGAGGGGGGGTTTTCCTCCTGTCATTTAACGCCGGTTTGCTCGCGTTTTTACGCGCGGAAGCTCCGGTGCCGGTGTCGCGTCGTTAGGCTTTGTTTTCGCTGGATTACCGCCGTCACAGTGGCTCTAACTGAACACTATTATCGCATTTAGACGCGGATTGTGAGCAGAGCTGCTGCTACCACAGCCTTGTTTACCGGAGAGCCAGAGGCTGTGCGTCTTTGCGCGTGTGCCGGCGTGCGTGTGAGCGAGCGAGCGAGCGGGGGAGTCCGCGGAAATGACAACGACTTTCTTTTTTTAAGATAACGCGAAGAATCTCGGAGAGGTCAAAAAAAACCTGTGGCGTCGGAAGAAGAGGGAGAGAGAGAGAGGAGGGGAGCTGAGGTGTGAATGCCGGAGTAGGGAGGCTTCTCATTACGGAGGAGGAAAAACAAAGTGGAACACAGCTGCCGAGTTGTTGGAGATGTAAAGAAAAAGAAGAAATTGGGAAGAAAAGATGAGCAAAGATGGTTGAACTCGATGTGACGACGACGCCGGAAAAGAGAGGCGGATCCGCCGGCGACAGAGGAGTGAGTACACAAACATACACACCGGCTTGTGCAAGAAGAGGCTGCCTCATTTGCATATCGTGTGTGTGTGTATGTGTGTGTGTGTGTGTGTGTGTGTGCCCGCTTTTTGCTCGTACTGTGTGTGTGTGTGTGTGTGTGTGTGTGTGTGTGTGTGTGTGTGTGTGTGTGTGGCAGGTGCTTTGCCCATGCCGGGAGGAAGGGGAAGACCACGTGTAAGAGGTGCTGCAGAACCCCCTCCTCCTCTACCTCATCTTCCTCCTCTTCCTCCTCTACCTCATCTTCCTCCTCTTCCTCCTCTACCTCCTCTTCCTCATCTACCTCCTCTACCTCCTCTTCCTCCTCTACCTCATCTTCCTCCTCTACACTCTCACTCTACACGGACTTTATCAGTCCATATGTTCTGATGGATGCCTGGCTGGGCCCGTCGCACTGAGGGGTTCTGAACTGTGTGTTTTCTCTGTGAAGCTCCATTTCCCTCCCTGTACCTCCACCATGATGCTGCCTAATTAGTCAGCCTAATTAAGCCACTCGGGGCTGTGTGACTTCAGGGAGCTCCAAAGACATTTTAGCGTTGATTTTAAATTATTTTTTTTGCATCCAATAATCCCATTTTTAAATTTTGGCAACCAGGTACAGAGCTGACCTTAAACCAACCAACGTCCATCATCAGCACCATCCTGTAGCTCCATGTGTGTGGATTTTAAAGCACAGTTATCCCCACAGAGCTGCTGAGGGTGAAGGCGAGGTCGTGGCCAGCGGAGGGTTAAAGGTCACGCTGGACAACTTTCTCCCTGTTTAGCCTCAAAATCAGTTCACATATAAAATATCACAGCGCACGCAGCTTCTATAGTAAGTCTGTATGTGTCTGAATGCACCGGGAGGTTTTCTGGCCTTTGCTCTTGCAGGAAAAGAACTAAAGCAGAACAAAGAGATTCCTTATTAATATCCCATCTGGCATAAACGGTGAAGAAAAACATGCATCGACTATGAATCAGGCTTTCTGCTGCGGTTTTATCAGTCCGCATCCAGATGTGCGGCTCTCTGCTGCTGATGTGCAGGCACATGGCGCACGGAGCGCTGTGAGACAGAACCGGGGCGGTTTGGCGGTTTGTTTTCCTCTGCTGATTGCTAATGTGCTGGTTCTGTGATGATGGAGGAAAATGCTCCGATGTTACAGCCGCTGTTTGTTTCCTTTTCATCGTCTGTCAATGCGCTGATACTGAACTCTGTGAGCCAGCAGCCGGATCAGACGTGCAGTCAGAGGCGTTTATTAGCTGAATGTGAGGATATGTGTCGCTGCAGACTGTTTGTGATGCGCGCTGTGGTGCAGACAGGGCCGCTGCTGTGCCGCGTGTTTAGGAGGCAGGACAGCAAATGCATTTCTGTTGGTCAGATTTCACTGGAAAAAAATGCGGATTTTAGAGCTGATTTAGTTGAATTCAGTGCAGATCTTGAAGCTCTGCCGTTACGTCCTCCTGCTGTTTGGATTTCCCACTTCTACCTGCTCCGCCCGCTGCACGCTGGAACTCAGCTCTGCTCTCACATTTTAATTTTTTTATCTTCCAATGAACTCACAACATAATCCAGAGAACATCTCCACATTAATCCTTGGCCACACGGAGGGACAGGCCTCCGCAGCGCTCTGTCCTTCACTTTGCATGACAATAAGCCAGGAATGGAGCTCGATTTATTTTTCAAGCTGCACAAAAGAGCAAAACCGCATTTCTCTTCTGCGTCGTTGTCCCTGTAGCTTTTTCACGTCGGTAATATTTCAGAGCACTGACAAGTCCGGTCGCTGCGGATAATGAGGCCGTTTAACCCTCCAATATGTTCATTTTAATTCTCATTGTGGACTTTTACCTTTCAAGGCCTGATGTTGGGGGAAAAATCCTTTGTGGCTTTAAAATTATAATTTAAAAAAATCTTTACGCAGCAGTTCTGTTGGATATTATTTTATATTATTATTTTATTTTATATTTTTAAATTATTTATATATTATTTTAATTCGACGGATTATTTTTGTAACCCCAGCAGCCTGCTGAGCCTTTCAGCCCGTCTTAAATCTCACTATTTAGAAACTAAAGCGCGCTCTTACCTTCGTGTTCGTTCAGTTTAATCCGTCCTAGAGTCGGACTCTGATCCAGTCCGCGGTGACAGCAGCAGCAGAGCTTTTCTCGGCAGCTTTGCCAACAACTGCTGCGTGTTTTTGGGCCGCTGCGGGACAAACTTGTTAGAAAGTCGTAAATAAAGTTATTTATTCTAACGGGGCTCTCTTCCGCTCCCTGAATATTTTATTGCTTTTCATTTCGGCCTCCTTCCCTCCCTACACTCCAAAAAAACAAAACAAAACAAAAAAAACCCTCTTTCAACCTCCGGGAAGCTGCTGTTGGATTTGTTGGTGTTGGAGCTGTAAACGGAATTGACCCGCAATAAAAGTCCCATGTTTGAATCCGCTGACCTTTTCCACTCACTCCGTCCTCCTGCTGCCTCTGAAGCCCTGAAACATCCCCTCATGTCACCATTAAATGCTACAGCTCAAATTATTTATTATTATTATTATTATTTTTATTATTAGTCTGGAGCTGATTTGTTGTTTAGAAAATAAAAACTGACCGGTTCCGGTTCTTCAGCTGCTCGAGCTGCTCCTCTACATTTAGAACATAAATTAATTTAAATAAAGGTTGCAGCTAATTATTTGGTTATTATAGCGGATTTTTAAAACTAAATATATATGATAGTATTTATTAGGTTGATCTGAATTCAGCTGGCAGGAAGACGAGTTTGTTTTCAGTCTCTGCTGAACACTCTGACCTCTCCTCTACCTGCACCAGGAACAAAGGAGCTGAATGGCTGCTGCTGACAAACTTGACAGAGGGAAGGGAAGCGCTGCAGTCAGACCAAACACACCTTGATCGATACCTGCGCTGACCCCGCAGCAAAGAGGGAGGTCAAGGTGACGCAGACAGGCCCACACCTGTGCAGCAACAGCACCGTGGAGTGGAATAGAATAGAATAGAATAGAATAGAATAGAATTAAAAATAAAAATAAAAACTACGCGGGCTATAAGAGGGCCTGTAGTGAGATTATAGTGCCGCCGTGGATTTTTCCCTCCACGCTGCTTCTGCTGCTTGTTGTCCGGTCCGGTGATGTATGAGCAACTTTTGGAGGAAACGGAGAGCAGCAATATCGCCTGCAGCAGGGAGGGAGTGTTAGTGTCACAAAATCAATGCGGCAGCAGCATAAGAGCAGATTGAAATTACATGGAAAATATAGCAGCGAACACCAGAGTATACATGAGCGTGAAGAGCAGGCCTCCACCAGATTAATCAACGAGGGCTTTGTTTTTTTAAATAATATTTTGCACTGAAATGATGAATTATTGCAGCTTATTAATGTGATATTTTATTAACTAACATGCTGGAGTACTGGCTCATGGTTAAAGGAGGGTGTTTGTTGTATTTTGTTTTAATTTCTTTTCCTGGTTATGTGCGTAAAAAGAAAGAAAGAAAGAAAGAAAGAAAGAAAGAAAGAAAGAAAGAAAGAAAGAAAGAAAGAGCGAGCAGGACAGGAGGACGGAGCCATTACAGATTGGAGGCCTTTGTGTACTCGCTGCTCGGATCACTTTATAATTCAGTTAAATCAGAGTTTTGGAGACAGACTGCAATTCATTTAGCATGCTGAAGCCATATTTATCCATTTATGCTGCGCTCCATCCATTCTTCAGTCAGAACATTGCGAACTATTTCTGATAGGACAGCGTTTTCCTGTGCCAAGTGATTTGTCTTTTCTTTCATTAAACTGTGTTCATTCTGCTCGAACGCTCCGCGCTTGGAGCTGCCAAGAAGGTTTTTTTTTTTTTCTTTACCCTCCTTTTATTTTATTTTTTTTTTAATAATTACAAATGTCCTACTAATTAAATTCCGTGTACGTTGGTAGAAAGTTTAGACATGTTTTAATTTCCAATCAAACTTTTTCAGTTTTAATCGCAGCTCTGACAAAATGAACCAGACCGAGAAAATACTGAATTTGGTACAAAGAAGATATAAAAAGTCCCAGGAAGAGGCCTCCCTGCGCTGCACACGGAGGAAAACATCAGCATCAGACACCGTACAGGACATAAATAACAGCTTTTATATGCTGATAATATTTCTCATATTTCAGGGTTTTATTTTCACGTTCTCACGCTCGTTCAGGAGAAACCATCGGCCTGCTTCACTGCGCATTCCTCTGAAATAAAGAAAACAGGCCTTTATTTGGATAGTCCAGATTTATGTGGCTGTTTGGTGCTTCAACCTGCACATGGAAACACTGTTCCAGCAGGCTGGGAGCTCACCTGTCCTCCCTTCTCCAACAAAACGGCGCACATTTGATTTCTTTTTCTTTATTTTTATTTCTAACCTTATTCCAGCAGCTTGTTTTCGGTCTATCTGCGCGCTGGCTTTTTAATCGACGCCCTCCAGTTAGAGGAAGTGTTGAAGCATTATAACTTCATCTCCCAGATCCCCACCAGCGGTGCGGGGGTCAGCGGTCAGAGACAGTACTGACGGATGAAAATATCCCCGCGTGGCAACGGCGGGGAGTTTATGAAAGCAATAAAAGGCCCATCGACGGCGTGAACCGGTGCCTTCAGAGAGCCCATGTCTTCTATATCTACCCTGTAGATCCGGATTTGTGTAAAAATCATTAAAACAATCACAAATTCGCTTCTAGGGGAGTATATAGTGGATTTATACGCGACGGCAGCGATGGATCCACCACGGAGGCCTTCAGCTGCTCCACTGGGTTTATTAAGCACAGCTCTGCTTCATGTCTGAATTCGTTTATGGACAAAAGATTTTAAAAGATATATATGTGCGTTTAAATCTCTTTTATTTGCACTGTAAATACAAAAGAGAGCGAGTCTTTATTTTATTCTTTAATGCTGATTATTTGATATTGGGTCTGAAGCCTTCGTGTCTTTTCTCCCCTAAAGTGATGAAAACTCAATCCAAGTTCGCTGCTTTCTGTTTTTTTCGATCTCCCTGCTTTAAAGGCCAACTCCAGGTTGAATTGGACCCTTTTTATTTATTATTTGTCTGGTTGAAAAATGATGCGGTCGGCTTTACTGTTCATCTAGGAAGGCGTGGGAGGGGGCTGCGCGTGGGGGTTGGCGGAGGTAAGGTTTCGATTTAGAGACGGTCAATTTTCTCGAAACAAAGGGCTTGGATATCTCCATCATCTCGCCTCTGTGCGTGTGTGTGTGTGTGTGTGTGTGTGTACATTTAATCCTGCTGATAACACCCAGAGCACGTGCAGCATCCTCATTTTGCAGCAGAAAACAACTGTTCGGTTCGGTTCTGTTCCGTGTTTTGCACTTTTTATGAGCTTTTTTTTTGTTGTCGTGTCTAAATGCACACTGAGCAGATTTATGACTGCAAAGCCTCTGATGGTGAGAAATGCGTGGAAATGATTGTGTTTTATAAGCCGATGAGTTTCTGCCTGATCCAGTCCAGTGTGAGTGTGTCGGTGTGTTTCATGGCAAAACAAGAGCGGCAGCACCGTGAAGTGAAAGTGTGTGTAGCACGGCGGTGTGTGAGAGTCTGGAATGAGGAAACGAAGCTCTGTGTGAGCGGGTCACGGGTGGGTCCGTGGGTTCCCTTCAGGAGAAAGAAAAGAAAAGAGAAAGAAAAGCAGGAGCGGTGCATCTGTGCTCAGTAATGCACAGCAGCTCAAGGGCAAAGGCAGCCGGACGGGCCGTATGGACCCACTATGCCAGAGATGTTAATATGAGAGAGCGGAGGGAATAAATCTGCTCATGCAGGCAGAGGACGAGCCGTGGAGGCTGAATTACGATGCGAGGGGAGCTGAATGTGGAGCGGGCGCCTGTTGGAGCAACGCGGGGTTTTAAAAAGGGGGAAACGGTGCTGATTCTCGTTCCTAATGCAAAGGTCTGCTGGTGATTTAGGAGGCCGTGTAACCTGAATTAGTTGATGAATTTTCTATCGATCCTAAACAAGCCAGATTTATCTCTGACACGGTGGAGCTGCTGGGTGGCGGTGCAGCCAGGCCGCGCGCCCACTCCCCGTTATTAGCGATTTAAAAAAAAAAAAGAAGAAGAAGAAGAGAAAAAAGAAAAGCGCTTTGGCAGCACGTCCCCTACACACACCCAAATATATACACAGAGGGTGGTGCAGGCGCCACTTCGAATCCCGCCGAGCGCTTTCTTTCTGCTGCTTCTTTTTTCTCTATTTTCCTGTTTGAAGTTGCAGCCAGACGCGTCAGAGGGGGAAAGGGTTCGTTTGCAATAAGGGACGACTTGTCATCTGTAGCTTACTGTACTCTGCTGCTCGTGTGTGTCCATGTGCGCGCACGTCTCCATTTGGAGCGGGATGTGTTTTCAGCGTGTTGGACGCGCTTTGTTATTGTTGTGATCGTGCGGCTGCTCAGGCGGCGGCGCGCCGACATAGAGGAGGACTGGCACACGGAGCGGGCCGGGGCGGGAGAGGGGAAAGTATTGTAGCACTGTGAATGCCCACAAACTGAGGCCATATGATGATGCGCGTGCGGGGGCCGTGTACATGCTTAATCCCATTTCCTTATCCGGGGTTCGTCCTGGAGGCGCGCCATTGGCCAGCCGCCGTCACGTGGCTTCTTAACTTTGTTCACTTGACAGAAAAGTAGGAGGGTTCAACGGAACAGGAATAACCGAAGAGTAAAGGGATGAGATATAAATTTTAGTTATATATTTTCCGAGTAGGTGCAATTCCACAAAAAGACTGAAATTAATGGCCATGAGCTCCTATTTGATCAACTCCAACTATGTGGACCCCAAGTTCCCGCCGTGCGAGGAGTACTCACAGAGCGACTATCTGCCCAGTCACTCTCCGGACTATTACAGCTCCCAGAGGCAGGAGCCTGCTGCCTTCCAGCCGGACTCTCTCTACCACCACCACCAACACCACCCGCACCACCAGAGCCACCACCAGCAGCGAGCCGAGCCGCCGTTCACGCCGTGCCAGCGCGCCGCGCAGCCCGCCTCGGTGGTGATGTCCCCTCGGGGTCATGCCGTCCCTCCGACCGGGCTGCAGACCACCCCTGTCCCGGAGCAGAGCCACCGCTGCGACTCGGTGACACCGAGCCCGCCTCCGCCTCCGTCTTGCGGTCAAACGCCTCACAGCCAAAGCACTTCTTCCCCCACGAGCAGTCGCAAGGACCCGGTAGTCTACCCGTGGATGAAGAAAGTCCATGTAAACATCGGTAAGAGCTGCATGCAAACTTGTTCCTCTCTCTCCCTCTCTCTCTCTCTCGCTGCGCCTTTGTGCTTGCAGCTGAAGCCATGCAGTCAGCGAGGTGTCCACCGTCTGAATCTACGGCTTCCTATCTCTGTTTTCCGTTAGAAGTGGAAGAGTAGCCCTTGGGTCAAGATTTACGATCGTCTGTTTGCAGGGCCAATATAATTACACCCTCCATAAATTTTTATTACACCTCTCCGCTGAGGTGCCTCTTGAAGTCCGATCTCAGGCTCGTCTGCTCTAATTCCTCGCCTTATGACAACTCAGACCGAGCCCATAAGTTAGCTTTTATGCTTTGGTAATTTGATTTTAAGTGGTCGGGTTGTATAAACGGTGTACTTTACTCTGTCGAGCCTTCCTTCCCCACTCGTTGTTCCAGGGGAAGGAAAGTTTTATGGCAGCTGAAATATTCATGTTTATGGAGGAGGCCGTAAAACACTAATGTAAAAGCGAATAGCTCGGCTCTCTTATGGCTTCTCTGTGATGTTCTAACATGCCTGCTGCCTGGTGCGCGCTGGGAGAACCGGAGCGAATGTTCGGGCGGCGACAAAACGCCACTTTTGCAAAGTCACCTTAATGCGTTCAGCCCGGCGCCGTTCACCGGTAAGGACGAGATTTATTTGATTTTTCTCTTTGCGCGGTGATTCCAGCTGTCAGCTCACACACTCTCCGCTGCTGCTGCTGCTCTGTTTTTTAGATTTGTTGAATCATTAGCTCGGCGGCCATCAGACCGTCGTGTAGCTGCACCCCCCCACCGCCGCCACCACCTTTATTCTCCACCAGTTTGTACAGCAGACAGTCCCTGCGTTCAGTCTGAGCATCAGATCAGTAAAAGAGAAAAATAACCGAACTGTTCCGACCCACTCGGCTCCACGCTGCTGCACGCGTTTATATTTTCTAAGCAGTTACGCAAACGCGTCAGAACGGCACCGACTGCAGCCTTCACATGCGGCCATGCCCCCGATCTGCGCTCACATCACAACATTTGGACACCAGCGTCAGCCTGGCTGTGCTCAGAGGATCCACAGCGCCGCAGGGCCCAAAGTGACACCTGACGGCGTGGAAACGCAGCAAAGCGCCAAAAAAGACAAAAAATAAAAATGATTTAATTGAATAATTAAAAAAAACAAATCGTGGTGTAAAATCACCGAGAGCAGCTGGAGCCGCTGCATCCAGAACCAGAATAAGAGAAGCATGGACACACTGGAGGCTCTGACAAGGTTACAGCCATTTTGCGTTCTGCTCAGGAGGTCGAGCCGCGGTGACCGAGCCTCCGTTTGTCTCTGCTGCCTGCTCACGGTGACGTTTGTTCTCACGGTGGCTTCGTGTGAATGTTTGTGGCGCTTAAATGAGAACTGGATGGACACAGTTAGTGTTTTACTGCAAACCTTCACAGAACCAACACCGCTGCTGCTCTACGGCCACAATGAGCTGCTGAGGATCACAAAGAAGGGACCTGATATTTAATGTATAGATCAGCCACGATGTTTACTCACTATTACTATTATTATTATTATTATTATTATTATTATTATTATTATTATTATTATTATTATTATTATTATCAT